>NW_026781306.1:300000-408000 GCF_030144855.1 Hypanus sabinus
TTGCCTTACCTTGCTTTGTATTACTTTATCACGTAGTTACTAATAAAATAGAGTTTATAACGGAAGACTCAGACTCCAGGTGTGTCCATTTCTGCTGGTCATTTTTAAACCGTTACGGGGTACGTAACACTACTCATATGAAAAATAAAATCAAAGCACAAACATCAGCAGACCTTCAAAGAAAATTTAAAGAACTTCAAGTTGTAGATAGCAACAAAATTAATTCTAATATAAAACAGGAAATTAGGAAATTTCAAAGTGAAGGTAATGAAATTGATACTTTGGAAACTCAAAGAAATTTCCTTTACTTGAGACAAAATTATTATGACGTGAGAGGTAAATCAGCTAGATTATTAGCATATAAATTACGTATATATATACGTAAATATACATATACAATAATTCAATACAATTCATAATATAAAGAATCCAAACACAAAACTTGGTGAGAGTATAATAGGGAAAATTCAAGAGAGTTTTGAACATATTATCGAGAACTGTGCTGTCAACCCCCGGCCTCCAATGAGTCCCAGATAGGCATTTTCTTGAATTCTTTAGAATTACCCGAGCTCACATATTTACAAAATGAATGTTTATCACAACCAGTAACTACCAAAGAACTGAACGTGGCCATCACTAGATTAAAGGCTGGAAAGTCTGCAGACTCTGATGGGTTTACCTCAGTGTGGTACAAATTGCTGAAGTCACAGTTAGCTCCATTATTACTTAACACCTTGAATTGGATCTTACAGAGAGGAGAAAGTCCGCCTTCCTGGAGAGAGGCGATTATCTCAGTTATTCCTAAAGAGGGTAAAGATAAACTAGAATGTGGTAATTCCCGGCCAGTCAGTGTCCTTAATTTCCATTGTAAATTATTTGCATCTATATTAGCTTGTTGACTGGAAAAGCTTCTATCTGGCCACATCCACTTAGACTAGACTGGATTCATCTAGTAAAGACAAACTCAGGACAATATAAGGAGAACTTTACACATACTAGAACAGGTTACCATGAAAAGGACAGAGCCAATGGTAGTGGGATTAGAAGCCGTGAAAGCTTTTGATTCATTTAGATGTGTATACCTACATAAAGCGTTCGGAAGATTCGGCTGTCAAGAAAAGTTTATTATAGTAATACAGACTTTATATGACAGAATTAAGATAAACGGGGACCCCGCTGACTCTTTTATTTTAGAGAGAGGAACTAGACAGTATGTCCAATTTCCCCTCTCCTCTTTGCACTATACCTTGAGCCTCTTGCCCAACTAATAAGACAGTACAAAATTTAAAAAGATATCAAGGTGGCAGGGATTGAACAGAGATGCTCGCAGAGCTATTCACAGATAACGTCTTAGTTTATTTGAGTGAACCAGAAAAATCATTCATAGGATTGTTGGATGAGTTCGAGAAAATATCAGGATATAAAATTCATGTAAAGAAAACGCAGGTTATGTCCTTAAATTATATAGCATCCAAAAAAAAAACAACTGCAGAATGCATATGATTTCAAGTGGGAAACTAAGTTATTAAGACATTTTGGAATAAACCTGCCAAAAGATCTTTCAATATTGTCACAGGTAACTCATGAGCCATTAGTTTCAGTGATAAAAGCAGATATACGTAGATGGAATCTTATTCATACTTTAAGTTTAAATTCATGGATAAGTTTTGTAAAAATGAATATTCTCCCTCCGTTACGTTACCTTTTCCGGACATTACCTGTAGAGGTAGACGATAATCAATTTAAGGAATGGGACAAATGGATTTCCCGCGTTATCTGATAAGGAAATAAACCGACAATCCGATTTAACACCTTACAGTTAGGAAAGGAAAGAGGAGGTGTAGCACTTCCTGCTTGAGAATGTTTTTTTTTTGGCTCCACAGATAACCCCTCTGTTATATTGGTGTAGTGGGGGGGGGGGGGATACAAGGCTAGATGGAAGGGAATGGAATTTCGATTGATTGACCGTCTTCCTCTATAGGCCTCAAGACAGATGCTATTCTACCTTCTATATGACAATATGATCTGTCACTGGCGACAATGTAAAGAATGAAATCTGTCATAAAGCACTTTTCGATCTGGAAGGATTTGTACCAACCTGTAGTCCCTGTAATTCCCTTATTTTACCAGTTCCGAAACCAGGTTGTGATAATCAGATTCTGCCTGGCTTGCTGAGCTCCTTAGGATTGTGTGGGTATTACTTCGATTTCCAGCGTCTGTAGATGTTCTCCATTACCAACTCCGGAATGCGATGGTCTTGTCATTTAATCTTGCCAGGCATTTATGTTGTAGTCTTTAAGCCACTCAATCTGACTGGGAGTTAAATTGGCCAAGATTAGAATGACGTCGCTTGGGATTCACGCTGCTTTTGTGTTCATGGGAGCCGGAGATGTGACACAATCCTTAAGGATCAATAGAAATATTACTTATGATAAAGCGTTGAGTTGGTAATAACTGGTGCGAGGTGCATAAATCTATTCTGCACTCAAAAAGATATCTGTCGTGTCCACTCTTTCTTCCGTCAGCCCCGGGCGAGGAGAATCGCAGGTATTGTGTAACGCTGATCGATGGCAGGACAGACATCAGTGAGACGGAAGTGGAAATGCAACAGAGTGATGAATGTTCCGTCAGAAAGCAGTACAACATCTCTTACAGTAATGTTAATTCGGATTTCCAGTATCACTCTTTTATTTTTCATACATCGATGAAAATTCCAGCTAGAGTTCAGTTAGTTGGAGAGAGAAAAAATAAACAAATAACTTTTTCCCGTGGCTCGTGGAACGCTCTGTTCCAGCCCGATCATGTCTCCCTCACGGTGAAACTCATTAGTCTGCAATGAGATTAAACTCTGTTCAGAACGGGACCGGATGTGTTGACAGAAAGAAACAGACAACAGAGGAAATAGATTTTCACGAAACCTCAGGATGTGAACGGAGATAAAGATGCAGATAGGAAAGGACAAAGCGGAACAGTCTGGAGATAGAAAAGCAGTTGGAAAAGGAAAGAAACACACACACAAACACACACACACACACACACACACACACACACACACACACACACACACACACACACACACACACACACACACACACACACACACACACACACACACACACTCCGCTATGTTTCAGTCTGATCACATTCCCCTCACCGGCGTGGGGGAAGGAGTGAGCGAGGACAACCTGAGAGATATTGGGAATAAAACACCGTGAACATCACTGAAAAGTATGAATCAGAAACAACGGAGAGAATGGAGAAAAGGGAGAGGATTCTTTCTAACTGGACCAACCCAGAGCAAAACGCTGTCAGATGTAAGGGAGAGTATTAAAATGAAACGGGCGGGATCTGACTATAGACCCTCCATCGGGGTGAATTACAGCTGAGGTGACCGCTACATATTACACATTTGATGAAGGACACATTTCACCTGTACGGAGTAAACAACGAGTGGAATATATCATCACTAAATGCATGTGTATTTCAGACCGCTCAGTTGTTACCCGTGGTTCTACATATCGGCAAGTGGATAGATTATGGAGGAAACATGGTGTTTGACTGTAATCTCCGGCAGAACCAACGAGTCCGTCTATGATTTAAGGAATTTGGTTAACAGTTTCAGCGGGTATTTCACCGCGTTCTTCAGCTCCTCTCTGAACTTGCTCTGAGTCACGGCGTAAATACATGTGTTGGTGCTGGAGCTGAGGATCTGCAGCATCGTCGCCGTGGATTCTGCGATATAAATCGGGTCATCGTCCGATAAACTAGGGATGTTTGCAATCAGTACGTAGATATCAAAAACCAGCAGTGTTAACCACAGAAATATAAAACTACCGGTTATATGAATAGATAAACGACCGATTTCCTTCGGTTTCTGTCTAGTCCTACTGACCTGCAAGTGGCCCATACCCCTCCATATACCTCTCATCCATGTACCTGTACAAGTTTGTCTTAAATGTTTCAAAGTGAGCCCGCATTTACCACTTATTTTTCCAGCTCATTCCACACTCACACCACTCTCTGTGAAGAAGCCCCCCCAACCCAATGTTCCCTTTAAACTTTGCCCCCTTCACCCTTAACACATGTCCTCCGTTTTCTTTTTCTCCCCTAGCCTCAGTGGAAAATACCTGCTTGCATTCACTCTATCTATACCCATCATAACTTTATATACCTCTATCAATTCTCGCCCCATTTTTTCCACGCTCCAGGGAATAAAGTCATAACCTATTCAACCTTTCTCTGTAACTCAGTTTCTTAAGTCCCGGCAACATCCTTGTAAACCTTCCCTGCACTCTTTCAATCTTATTAATTTCCTTCCAGTAATTCGGTGACCAAAACTGCACACAATACTTCAAATTCGGCCTCACCAATGCTTTATACCACCTCACCATTACATTCCAACTCTGATACTCAATACTTTGATTTATAAAGGCCAATTTCCAAAAGCTCTCTTTATGACCCTATCTACCTGTGACGCCACTTTTCGGGAATTCTGTATCTGTATTCCCAGATCCCTCAATTCTGCTGAACTCCTCAGTGTCTTACCATTTACCTTGTATGTTCTACCTTGTATGTTCTTCCAAAGTGCAATACGTCACACATGTCTGCATTAAACTCAATCAGCCATTATCAGCCCAAGTTTCCAGCTGGGTCAAATCACTCTGCAAGCTTTGATAACCTTCCTCACTGGCCACTACCCCTCCAGTCTTTGTATCATCAGCAAATTTGCTGATCCAATTTACCACATTAACATCTAGATCATTGATATAAATGACAAATAACAATGAAGCCAGCACTGATCCCAGTGGCACACCACTAGTCACAGGCCGCCACTCAGTGGTAATCCTCTATTACCACTCTCTGGCTTCTTCCATTGACACAATGTCTAATCCATTTTATTACCTCTCGATGTACAACTAGCGACTGTATCTTTCTAACTAACTTTTCATGCGGACCTTGTCAAAGGCCTTACTGAAGTCCATGTAGACAACATCCACTGCCTTCTCTTCATCCACTTTCCTGGTAACCTGCTCGAAAAACTCTAATAGATTGATTATACATGACCTACCACGCATAAAGCCGTGTTGCCTCTGCCTAATAAGTCCCTGTATAACCAAGTATTTGTAGATTCTATCTCTTAGTACTCCTTCCAATAATTCACATAGTAATGGCGTCGGATTTACCGGCCTATAAATTGCCGGATTTCTTTTAGAGCCTTTTTTATTTAACGGTACAACATGAGCTATCCTCTGATCCGCCAGCACCACACCCGCAGATACCGATATTTTTAATATATCTGCCAGGGCCCCTGCAATTTCAACACCAGTCTTCTTCAAGGTCCGAGGGAATACCCTGTCAGGTCCTGGGAATGTATCTGCTCTGATTTGCCTTGAAATAGCAAGCACCTCCTCCTCTATTTCCTATCATCAAATTTACTACCTCCATGGCCTCAATACTTGTTTGCCTTATTTCCATAGCCACCATGTCAGTTTCCTTAGTAACTACAGATGCAAAAAAATAACATTTAAGATCTCCCTTTTTTTTGTTCCATACATAGCCGACCACTGTGTTCATCAAGAGCACCAATTGAATCCCTTACTATACTTTTGCTCTTAAAATACCTGCTGAAACGCTTTGGATTATTCTTCACCTTTACTGCCAAAGCAACCTCATGTCTTCTTTTAGCCTTCCTAATTTCTTCCTTAAGTATTTTAGTTTTGCAATTTTATACTGCTCAAGCATCCTATTTGCTTCCTGTCGCCAATAGATGACATACATCTCTCTTCTTCTTCATCAGAGTTCCAATATCTCTTGAGAACCAAGGTTCCTTAATCGTATTCACTTTGCCCTTAATCATAACAGGAATATACAAACTCTGCACTCTTAAAACTTCTCCTTTGAAGGTCTCCCATTTACCAATCACATCCTTGCCAAAGAGCAACCTGTCCCAATCCACGCACTTTAGATCCTTTCTCACTTTTTGAAATGTATTATTTTTCCTGGTTAGAACCTCAACCCGAGGACCAGATCTATTTTTATCCATGATCATGTTGAATCTAATGGCATCATGATCACTGGAGCTAAAGTGTTCCCCTGCACACACTTCTGTCACCTGTCCTAAATCATTTCCTAAAGGAGATCTGAAATTGCATCCTCTCTAGTCGGTACCTCTATATATTGGTTTTGAAAACTTTCTTCAACATATTTTACGAACTCTAAACCGTCTAGAGCTTTAACCATATCGGAGTCCTAATAAATATGTGGAAAATTATAATCCCCTACTATCCCAGTTTTATGTTCCTGCAGTTCTCCACAATCTCTCTGCAGATTTGCTCCTCCAATTCTCGCATACTGTTGGGTGGTCTATAATACAACCACATTAATGTGGTAATACCCTTCCTATTTCGCAGCACCACACATTTGTCCTCAGTAGACAAGCCCTCTAATCTGCCCTGCCTGAGCACTGCTGTGATATTTTCCCTGACTAGCAATGCCCCGCTACCCCTCTTTCCTCTGCCTCTAACACGTATGAGACATTTGAACCCTGGAGCATTGAGCTGCCAGTCCTGCCCCTCCTGTTCCCCCAGTTTTTTTCCCCCCGCTGGAACGTTGTCCGGTGACAGCCAGTTCTGCAGTGTCAAAATGGAAAACAGTGCGACCGCCTGTAAAAACAACTCAATATATATTATTTATTAATCAGTTGAATAATTGACAACAGCGGAAATTTTGCTGCGTTGATGAACTGCTTTCTGAACTTGGACTGAGTAACCCCATAAATAAACGTGTTTGTGCAGCAACTTAACACCAGCAACATATCTCCTGTGTGTCCAAATATATATTCTGAATCATTGTAATTATTCTGATCTAATCCGGAAATCGTGCAATAAAGGAATTCGGCAACAGTCACCGACCACAGGATGATGAAGCTTCCGGAGATGGTGAGAAGTAAGATCACAGACCTCCTCCTGCTCTCCATCTCCGGGTCACTGCGGTTCTCCACCTTGCTCTGACCCCTCAGCCCCTTACGGACGCGACTAGTCACTACAATGTGTCTGACTGTCAGAGCGTTGAACAACAGTATTAACACGAACGGGATTAACGGCGTTAGGACGGTAGAAAGCGAGTCAAATCCCACCCACCCGGGATTCGTATAGTAGCCCGGTATTTCAGTACAGTCCCAGGGTATATTGTCAATCACTGTCACAGCTTGGTATATAAAGAAGTTGGGTACATTTTTAAAGCAGAACAAAACGCCGGTTGTTGTCAGAACCACAGCCGCAGTTTTCCCGGTGCAATACTTTTCTTTCCGCTTCTGGAAACAAATGGCAACAAACCGATCAAACGTAAAAGTGACGGTGAACCAGACTGAACAGTCTGTGGCTGCCTGTCCTAGGGCAAAGATCACACTGCACACGGGGGTGATGTCCAGGAATGTTCCAGGGAAGTAATAATAACTGATCCGCCACAGTATAACCTGAGATATGATGGTTAGTAGATCCGCCGTTGCCATGGCCACCAGGTAGCGAGTGGTGCAGGTAGAGAGGCCGCACTTTCCCCGGGACAGGATCACAATCGCCACTAAATTCACTGCGGAAACAGCAAAAAAATAAAATGTGAATAACTGTCTCACCGTTCCGTGGGTCTGAACTCATAGTTAAGCTGGAAATAGAGCACATTCCAACTTCGCAGACAACTCATTTCTGGAAGTTTACAAATGTAAAACGGCGCGCTGCTCGGTACTGGAAGAGGAGCAGTGTTTGGAAAGAAGGCATTGTCAATTGATTGCCGAGAGGGCTTTGGAGAAATTAATGCAAATCTCCAGCAATCAGGTTTTCGAGTGATACGTGCAGCCTGGCTACCGGGGCAAATTTCTCAGCGATGATGGTTGCCGCGTTGCTGTCACCTATGGTCTGTCACTCTCCCGATACAGCGGTCCCGCTCCCTCCGCCTCTGTCCACTTACACAGTCCAAAGCAAATTTACAGCCACCGGTCGCATGTCCTCGTCCCCTCTTTGATTTCCGGTCGTTACCCGTCCGCAGGGGCCCCGCTTGCCTCGCTTCTTTTAAATTCTGCAACTACTCCTTCCCGGGGTCCTTCACACCATGTCAAAGTGTCCGATCAGAAAGTTCCTATTCGCCCTTTTAATAATTTTGCCTGATCCACTGAACGCCTGACGAATCTTGCACGTTAGTGCTTTGAACATCCAGTACATAAAAAAAAAAATAACATAGGCACTTCATAAACATTGTCCTCCTTCAGGCTGATGTGTAAAGTTTGGATACTCTTGTGCATTTCTCACTGTCGCGATCCCGTCACCGATGTACTGACACTCTCCTCATACAGCGAGGCATCGCCTATCCGCCTCTGTCCATTAGAAAAGCAGATTTATTACCCCCCCCCCCCCTGTTCTCATGTGTTGTCATGAGTTGCTCCAAACTGCTACAGCATTGTTCCAAATACTTCAAACCTCATTGTTCCTGAGCGGAGTATCGCAGGGATCTTACCCCGGCTGAGCTCCATCAGACACCGCTATGTTGTCCCTTCACTCCCTCTTCACTTCACGGATAACAGGGCATAAAACAAATCCTGCTACACTAGACCTACATAGAACTTTTTCTTTAATCTTTCGAACCTCCGGATGTTTGAGACTGACAAGTGATGTCTGCGTTTCTTCCCGAAATCTCAGCCGCGATTCTCTTCTCGCATTCCCTTCAAACTTGCAGCGATTTGTAAACGCACAGAGCAGTACCTTTCAATTTGAATTTAAATTATGCTTCAGTATTGATACCGAATTACACCAATAGTCTCCAAAGGTGTCCAGCGCTCCGGGTTATCGGAATTTACTTTAGCAGAGGCTTTGCATTGACAAATCAAAACAGCCCGCCATGAACTCACAAAATGAATTCGTCTCCGCGATCTTCCACTCTACATCTGTTTTCTGCCGAACTATTTTCGGCCGAGTCCACGGATCAAACTGCAAAAAAACTTCTGACCGAACACGGAGCGTTGCCACAATGTCTCCACCGCACTCATAACCGCATAACAACCGAACGAGTCTTAAGAACGCGATGTCACAGCCGCAAATGTTACTTTACCCATGTTCTTACCAGGAACACCGATAACGGCGATGATCATGTACCATATCTTTCTCACACGGTAAAATGTTTCAATCATGCTGTGTGAGATTCAGCCTGTCTTCCAGCTGCCCGCGATCTCGCTGAAGAAACTCTGAGCTGATGAATCTCCACGGTCATTCATTTATATTTGCTCCAGCACGCTGAATATTCAGATCCACACAAGGCTGACGTGTCTCCCAACAGCTGGGGTAAAAATAAACACGATGTCATTCAATTCAAATCCCAATTGTGATGAGGTATGGCACTAAATTGTTAAACCTCAATGTACAAATCTAAATTGTAAACTTTTTCTGAACGCAGGGAAACTGTTGATCATATTGATTAACACTTTTTCGAGCACCTCAGTTCTATCCACAAAAATGCGGGAATGCACAGTGCCAGACATTCTCAATACATTTACCCACTCCGTTTCCGTCATGTTTGTCCATGGCCTCATCTTGTGACATTATGAGGCCACTTTTAGTTTGAATAAGTAACACCTCATTTTCTGTCTAGTTATCCTCTAATCTCATGGCATCCACATCGATTTATCTAACTTCTGATATGTTTCCCTACTTCCTTCCTTATTCCTCATTTCTCCACCTTGGTATCTTACCTATTCTCCTCTCCTGCAAGCCTTCATATTCTGGCCACTTCTACTTTCTGTTCAAGCCCTGATGAAAGACCATGGTCGGAAACGTAGACTGTTTATTCATTGTCATAGAGGTTGCCTGACCTACTGAGGATCAGAAGTGAGTCCTCCAATCACACACCAGTTCACTTCGCGTATTATCATCATCCATTCAACCATTAATATCCCCACTCAAATACCAATCTTCTCTCCCTCTGCACAAAGATTCCCACACCATTATTTCAAACCCATTCTAACCTAGCTCCACACTCCAAGTAATATCTCCCGTCACCGAACACCCCCGACTCACCGATTACTACACTCGTATTACAATCTTATTCCAACATCCTTCCACAATCCTATTAATATCTCCCGTCCCCTAACGTCCTCTCCCTATACAGAACGATTACTACACTAGTGTTTCAAACCCATTCTAAACTTCCTTCAATCAATATCTCCCATCCGCTAACAGCCTTTCCCTCTATACACCCATTAACCCACCAATATCGTTACACCTAGATCTCCCTTCGAAAAAAATAATTTCGCCTTCTATTCCAACCATCTTATCTCCCTTAATACCTCACCCTGCACCATGTTACCTCCTCAGACCAGACAGAATTCCAAATTCCGCTTTATCCACTTAACCTCGTATACTTCAACTAGTGTAATTACATAATGTCCTTCCCACACGCCCCTGAATGCTGTACCCAATATAACCCTTTTCGCCTCTCTCTCAACGCACCCACTAATATTCCACCGTCTGATCAAGCTCTGGGATTCATCCACACGCCCATTAATGCAATAATTAATATAATCCCTCTTTCCTTTGCGGTAACGTTGTACCTAATATTTTACATCATTCTGCAGCGTGAATGACACCTGCATTATGAAAGAATGTTGCGACTGTTATTGATGGAAGTGAGTGTATTTGCTATTGCTAAGGAGAAGATGTTTGAGAGGCTGAAATACGTGAAGTTAGAAGCACTAATCAGCTGGACCAGCTGGAGGGGGCCAGGATGCTCTGTCTGGTTCACTGCCAGATTGATATCTGATCAGTTTGTCGCCATCTGTTGCCAGATGCAAAGTATTTGCACCGGGGAAACTGGGGCTGTGGATCTGACAACAGCCTGCGCTTTCTGAAAGACGTGGCTGAGGGCGGCATTAGCGGTGAACTTTGAATAATCATTGTGATTTGGAAGAGTCCAGAAGTGTAAGAAGTAACAAATGTCAATCCACTCCACTCTAAGGTGGACAAGCGACAGGAAACTATAGGCTGGATAGCCTGTCATCAGTGGTTGGAAAGATGTAGGACTCCATTATTAATGATGAGATTTCTCGTCTATGGAGAGTAATGATAATATAGGGCGGATTTTACCGTGGTTTCCTAAAGGGGATGTCTCGTTTTATAAATCTGTTGGAATTATTTGAGGAAATCAAAAGGCAGATTCCATACAGGAGAGTCAGTGGATGTTGTTTACTTGGATTTTCAGAAGGTCTTTGACAATGTGCCGCGCTTGAAGTTTCTAAACAGGATAAAACGCCCTTAATACAAAAATATATGATGGATGGCAGACCGTCTGAATGCCAGAATGCAAGAAGTGGGACGAAACGGAGCTGATTAGTGGTTTTCGGCAGGCGTCGGCTTTGGGGCCGCTTCTGTTCGTTTTCAGAGAAGGGAAGGTCAACAAATAAAATCTCCCATGCAGCGGGCGGTCAAATTGTGATTTATTCAACTGTGGATTCAGTCATGGTGTTTTCTGAAGAAACTTTCACATTTCTTTCACGTAGATGCTTAGTCATTCTTCGGACCAGCTATTCAATTCTCCTTCCCAACCTGCTTCCAAATTGAGCGTTTGTCTCTCTGAAAGAGGAGGCAATCATTCTTCAGGAAAGTCTTTATTCTCATCCGACATTTCTGATATTCAAATCCGCGTGCTGACTCTGCAGGGCCCCCTGGCGCTAGCAGAATGTCAGTACACGGTGGGGAAATGCCGACGTTGTCAGTTTGAACCTCCTCTGGAGCACGCGTGGTTTAGATGGTTGTCCGAGATGTGAAGGTCGACTCTTTGGCTGCGAATTTGGAGAAGGAAGTCTGAGAATCGGAACGGATGTACTGTGGGAGCCGTTTTGATTTTTTCTTCTCATCGGGGTTAAGAGAGGCGGGACCGCGCAGCCCTGTGGCTTCGGGCAATGAAACGCGGAAGATTTAAAACACAGCCTCTTACAGCGGGAGGCGTCGTTTGCGGGCAGAGCAGCGAGACGGGAGCAGAGTGAAGCTTCAGAGCTTTGGCTCAACGGGCTTAGGCGGAAATGGGCGTGGCAAGGGAGGTTTTGTTTTCAATTTTTCCTGTTAATTGAAAAAAGGGGGAATTATGAATGTGAGGGCAGCTTGCTGTTCTCGGTGTCGGATGTGGGAGGTCCTGGAGTCACCTAGCCTCCCGGACGTTCACATCTGCGCCAGGTGCGCCAAGCTGCCGCTCCTAAGGGACAGTGTTAGGGAACTGGAGTTGCAGCTCGATGGCCTTCGTCTGGTCAGGGAGAGCGAGGAGGTGTTACAGGCAGGTGGTCACACCGGGGCCACGGGAGGCAGACAAGTGTTTCATGGTTAGGACAGGGAAGGGGAAGAGTCAGGTACTAGTGAGTTTCCCAGTGGCTGTACACCTTGAATATAAGTACTCCTGTTTGAGTACTGTTGCAGGGGAGCAGCCTATCTGGGAGAAGCGGCAATGGCCATGTCTTCGGCACAGAGTCTGGCACTGTGGCTCAGAAGTGGAGAGAAAGGAAGGCGAAAGCAGTAGTAATAGGAGACTCGATAGTTAGGGGGTCAGATAGGCAATTATGTGGACGCAGTCAGGAGACCCGGATGGTACTTTGCATCCCAGGTTCCAGGTTCCAGGATGTTTCTGATCGCGTCCAAGATATCCTAAAGAGGGTGAGGAGCCAGAGGTCGTGGTACATGTACGTACCAATGACATAGGTAGGAAAAGGGAAGAGGTCCTGAAATGAGAATATCGGGAGTTAGGAGAGGAGTTGAGAAGAAGGACCACAAAGGTAGTATTCTCGGGATTACTGCATGTGGCACGCGATAGGTAGAGTAGGTATGGAATGAGGTGGAGGATAAATGCGTGGCTGAGGGATTGGAGCAAGGGGCAGCGATTCAAGTTTCTGGATCATTTGACCTCTTTTGGGCCTGTTGTGAACTGTGCAAAAAGGACGGGTTACAATTGGATCCTCGGAGGACCAATATCCTGGCGGGGAGATTTGCTAAGGCTACGGGGGAGACTTTAAACTGGAATGGTTAGGGGATGGGAATCAAATTGAAGAGACAAAGAGGGAGGAGGTTAGTTCACAAACAGAGAAAGCTTGCAGACAGTGTGTGATGGAGGATAGGCAGATGATAGAGAAGGGGAGCGCTCAGACCGAAGATGAAGGGGAGAAGGATGAAAAAGAAGATAGCAAATTTGTTTGCACCGTTAGGGATAAACAGAAAGTAAGAGATGGAGAATTTCTTAAATGCATTTACTTCAATGCTAGGAGCATTGTAAGTAAGGTGAATGAGCTTAGATCATGGATTGATACCTGGAAATATGATGTTGTAGCTATTAGTGAAACATGGTTGAAGGAGGGGTGCGAAAGGCAACTAATTATTACTGGATTTCGTTACTTCAGGTGCGATGGAATCGGAGGGGCAAGAGGGGGAGTTGTTGCATTGCTTGTCAGAGAAAATATTACAGCGGTGCTTTGGCAGGATAGATTAGAGGGCTCGTCTAAGGAGACGTTGTTTGGAATTGAGGAATGGGAACGGTGTAGTAAGACTTATAGGGGTGTATTATAGACCACCTAATGGGAAGCGAGAAGTGGAGCAAATATGTATGGAGATAGTAGTTATTTGTAGTAAGAACAAGGTTGTGATTATGGGAGATTTTAATTTTCCACACATAGACTGGGAAGCCGATACTGTAAACGGAATGGATGTTTTGGAGTTTGTAAAATGTGTGCAGGATAGTTCATTGCCGCAATACATAGAGGTACCAACTAGAGAAAGGGCAGTGTTGGACCTCCTGTTAGGGAATGAGATAGGTCTGTCATGGTCCCTTCTGGCATCTGGCTATCTTCCTCAGGAATTGGTCCTTTATAACCTGGTTTAGTTCCCAATCAATTCCCAAGTTCCAATAATTACGAACACCTGCAATCCATCAACTAAAGTAGTATAAGAATACTGTGACCACTACTCGAAGGTGTCACTCGTTGGTCCACTCGTGTACGAGTAACCTCACTCCATAGTGTTTAGGTCCAACAGTTCCAAATCTAGCCTTGTTCCTGAATTATCGACCAAGACCAAGACTCCGGGTAAATGCTCCTTGGAACGCTTACTACGCTCGCTACAACGGCAGCGTCTCCCGATACGGTCTCCGCGCCCGTGTTCAGCATTTGGGTTCGTTCGTTCGTTCGTTCCACCGTCTGTCCTTGCAACAGACCATTCTATCATGTGCCTCCAAGTGTCTCGAAAACCATCCGCTTAATAATCGACTCCAACACTTTCCCAACCACGGATCAGAGTATGATTTATTTTCTTCTTCCTCTCTCCGTTCTTGAAGAGAGGAGTGACAATAGGAATCTTCTG
Source organism: Hypanus sabinus (assembly GCF_030144855.1). Lineage (NCBI taxonomy): Eukaryota > Metazoa > Chordata > Chondrichthyes > Myliobatiformes > Dasyatidae > Hypanus > Hypanus sabinus. Next base: position 314,373 of record NW_026781306.1, read on the forward strand.
TTCATTTGGAACTATGTCAGAATCAATTGATTATTGAAACGTGCCCCTTCAGGCATCTCTTTCAGAATCCTGGTCCAGTTGACTTTTGTACCTTTTGAGCTTGCAGTTTTCTAAGAACCTTCTCAACAGTAATGGCACACTTCCAATATCTCTGCCCCCTGCCGCTCCTAACTTCCACAGTGCACACAGATACAATAAGTACTTATTCCGTTCGCCCGCCATTTTCTTGTCCTTCTAATCCTACTTCTCCAGCATCGTTTTCCAGCTGTCTGATATCCAATATCGCTCCTTTTAACACTTTATGCATCTGAGGAAACATTTGTCATCCTCTTCAAATGGTGGGATCGTTTACCTTCGCATTTCATTATTTCAAAGACATCATATATTAATTATTTCTTGCCTTCTGCTAACAACAAGCTTACCACTACATTACACTTTTTTCTTCTATAAGCTATGTTTTCTCTTTGGGTTTCATGTTGGCTTCGACTTCTCATGATAGCGACGGTGGTGTCATATTGCCTTTAGAATACTTCTTTTTTCGATGGACATATTATTCGGATTTCGAAATGCTTCAGGAATACCCAGCCATTGCTGCTGTACCGTCATCGCTGCCGGTGTTCTTTCCCAAACAGTTTTGCCCAGGTCCTCTCTCAAGCCTCAGTAATTCACTGTTCTTCACTGATATACGAGGGGTGAGTAATATGTTCGTGGCCTGAGGTAGAAGGAGTCAATTTTAGAAAACCCAGCACATTTATTTTTCCGCATAGTCCCATCCTACATTTACACTCTTAGTCCAGCTGTCGTGGAGCATACGGTCCCTTCCTTGTAGAAGTCGGAGTTTTGGACCTCCAGAAGCGGTCGACAGCGGGACTGATTGATATGTTCATGGCCAAAAATAGAAGGAGATGAGTTATACAGTTCTCGTTACATGCACGTGCAGGTCAACTCTTTGAGTGATTATGCAGAAAGCTTGAAGTTAATAACTCATCTCCTTCTACCGAGATTTTATAAAATTAGCTCCTTCAACCTTAGGCCACGGACATGTTAATCACTCCGTATCTGACTTCATCTTCCCTTTGTTAAATTCCAAGATGAGTTGTATCACGTTGTCAGGGGAACACAAGGAAAAGATATAAGTGGAGAGGTCTGAAGAGAGAAACGTGGCGTAGAGAGACAAACAGAAAGTAAGATGAACATGGGAGAGAACAACGAGGAAGAATAAAATGAGTAGAGAGGGAGCAGCAAAGAGAAAGAGAGGGCGAGAAAGTAAGACGGGGTTGGGGAGAGAGGCAGAGTGAAAGAGAAATCGTTGATAAAGAGATTTAGCGGAAGACTGAGGGAGAAAGAGACAGTGGGCAAGAAGTGGAGGGGTGAGAAAGGCTGAGGGGACAGAGAGACTGGGGTCGAGAGACGACTGTATGGAGAGAAACGCTGGCAGGAAGAGGTATGAGTGAAAATGCTGTGCTCGTGATAAGAGAAAGTCTTGGACAAAACATTGGGTCTGATAGAGATTGAGGAACTGCAGCGCGACTGGGGTAGGAGAGAGAGGGTAGGAGAGAGATTCTGGGGTGAAAGATGGTGGAGTGAGTGTCTCAGGAGAGAGGTTGTGAAAGTGATTCGGAGAAGGAAAGACAGGGGCAGCAAGAGACGTAGAATATGACTGGGTAGTGAGTTCTCGCGGACTTAGTAACAAAGCGGGAGAGGGAGACACAGGGAGAGAGGCAGGCCGATTGAGACAGAGGGGGAGTCTGGAGGATGAGACAGGAAGGGGCTGAAACAGGTACTGAGTTGAGAAAAGAACTGAGAGTGAAGATAGTGTGGAAAGAGAGACTGTGCTAGGGATACGGGGAGATAATGATAAGGGAAAAAAGAGACAGGAAAGAAGATGGGGAAGGCGATAGAAGTCGGTGATAGATATGGGAGGCGAGCGAATGATTGCAGGAGAGGCATGTCAGGGAGCGATACGGGGGGAGTGGGGGGGAGAGAGAGAGAGAGAGAGAGAGAGAGAGAGAGAGAGAGAGAGAGAGAGAGAGAGAGAGAGAGAGAGAGAGAGAGAGAGACGAGGGCGAGGGTAATAGTAACTATCTTTTCTTTCAGTTAGTCATGACGGAGGGTCTTGGCATGAAGCGTCGACTGTACTTCTTCCTGTAGATGTTGCCTGGCCTGTTGTGTTCCACCAGCATTTTGGGTGTGTGTTGCGTATATTCTCCACGGGCTGTGTAAACACAAAGCTTGCAATAACAGTGTAACAACTCTGATCCGCTCTGTGCCTCCCTGATCCTGGCCCATGAGCGGGTAGGAAGGACGGGATCGGCGTAACCAAGTAGGAAAGACGGCAGTATTATGTGAAGTGTTGTGTGAAATAAGGAATCCGGATCCGGATCCTAGTCCCACCCAAGGTGTTCTCCGATTAGGAAATAAAACCAGTAGATATAAATAAGACTTGAAGAGACGAATATTACGAAATTACTTTTACGCTTGTGGCTGCGACTGACCGTCTTTCCTTTGCAGGACCAGGAAAGTGGATTGAAGGCGGATAGGAAGTAGTGACAGCAAAGTTGATCAGGAATGCGGGGGAGAAAGTTCACTGTAAAGATAAAGATGAAAACCAGGTAAGTAGATTGAAGGAAGATGGCAAATAATGATAGGAAAGTTGATGAGAGAAATGCGGGGAGGATTTTCTCTGTAAAGGTAAAGAAAAAAAAAGAGCAAGTAGCTCCAACGGATTGAACGAGTAGCGAAATCCCGGGGAGACCCGCTGGTGCCGCCAGTCTCCCCTGCTGATGAGGTCTGCTTGGAAAGTGGATATACTAGATATGTGATTTCTTTTACGAGTGGCTTATGTGGTTGGACACAAGGACGGTGGCTTATGGGAGTCTTTTTAGTTAAAGAAAATCAAATATTTTCAACAAGAAACTGGTAGCGGAGACGGAGACCCTACGTGGGATTATGATTATATAAAATAGTGTTTAGATTTATGCATTTTAATTTGTTTATTTGTGCCTGGCTCATCGGAGGATGTTGGCCTTGCTTTGATACGTGATTGTGTGTTGTATGTGTTGTGTGCGCTGCTGTGCTTTACACCCTGGGTCGGTGAAACGTTGTCTCTTTTGTCGGTGAGCATGTGTGCAGTTAAATGACAGCAAACTTGACTTGAGTTGAATAAATGCTGAAGGAATTTAAGAGACACCAATCTCCGAAACAACAAAAAAAGGACTGACTGACCAAACGATGTCCAAACAAAACAAAGAGGAGGCGTCTCTATCCTCACCTAGACAGCCTGAGCCAAGGCCGGAATCAGGTCTGGACGAGGTTTTAATGTTAAATAAAAACACAAAATGCTGGCAGGACTCAGCAGGCCAGACAGCAGCTATGGGAGGGGGTAGTGACGACGTTTCGGGCCGAAACCCTTCATCAGGAGTGAAGTAGCATGGGATGGTCGTGGGGGGGAGAATAAGAAGTGGGGGGGATGAAGCAGAGAGCTAGGAAGTGATAGGCTGAAGGGAAATGGGCTAGGGGAAAGTGGAGAATTATGGAAAAGAGAAAGAAAGGTAGGGCTAGGGGAAAGATTATAGTGGGGGTGGGGGGGCGAGAGAGAGAAAGAGATCCAGACTAAAATTACAGATAGGGATGGGGCAAGTGGGGGCAGGGTTATCAACGGTGGTCTGTGAGCTGAATGTTCATGCCTGCAAGTAGGAGGCTACCTAGGCGGGAGATAAGATATTGCTCCATCAACCTGCGTGTGGCCTCATTGTTAATGGTTAATGTTTAAAGTTTTCATGTTAGCAGATGTTGCACGACAGAATCAAACACCCGACCCCGCCTGATAACGCTCAGGCAACTGAAGCAGAGGGACAGGAGGGGGGGGGGGCACACGGCAAGACAAAGAGCTAGTGAACGAAAGATGACCCCATTTTTAGGACTGCTTCTGATCGGCGAGGGTTCTCAAAAAAGGGACATGACTATAATTTGCGTATTGGAACAGGACATGGGAGAGATATAAAAAAAGCAAATTCAGAACTCTTACAGCATATCCAAAAATATATAATTGACACCACCGCGGTAACTGGGCTATAGACCCCGTCTGAAGTCCGGGCTTTGGGGCAAATTTGAGAAATTTATAACTCCTTGCCTGGAAATGTTGAGATGTTCTGAAAAGTGATGTGTGGATACCACTTGGCCTGCAGTACAAAGCGCGTTTGAATTCCCCAGAGAAATAGAGGGGAAAGCGATAATGATGGATATTCCGTTACCATGGGGACGTGGTTAAAGTGGACCGTGTTGGGCTGCCCGTGTGGGGCAATCCATCAGCATAGACATTTCGGAGAGGGAACCAGGTGCAGGCAAAAATCAGGAGACAATATAACTGACTTCATTTCCCGTTTCCCTGACACATGGTAAACTTACAGAACAACTCTGCTCGGCCGGACACAGAATTGGAAATACACCTGGACTAAGATGTTAACCAACGACAGCTTATCCTGACAGGCCAAACTCTGATGTATTTCCATCGCACCGTCCGATACACTGAAACATCTCAGCCGAGCGATCACCAGAAGCTCCTTTCCGTGACTAACAGAGCAGAAACTCTTTCTGTAACTGAACACATCTATTATGGTGCAAAGGACAAAGTAGCAGAAGGGGTTTTGAGTGAATATCAGAATGAGTGATTTAGGCTGCCAAGACCTAACCCCTCATGTCACCACAGCCATCAAACCCCCTGAAACTCCTGAACTACTCGGACCCGTGCTTCAGACTTTACAGGAGTTAAACCGCACACAGTGTATAACTCTGACTAATACTAACGCTATTCTACAGCTTCATTCCGCTCAGGATGGGTATGTAATATTTCCTTCTTCTTCGTTAAAAGAAAGTTTGACCTGTATTTTTTTGTTTTTCCCCCGCTTTGCTTGCGTATGTCGTACACGTGTTGCTTTCGCAGGCACCTCCTTCTCTGTGGGCGATAAACAAAAATCACGAGGGACTTATACAATCGGCCCACCACACAAAGACCGATGCTATTCTACCCTCTATACGACAATATGATTTGTCTCTGACGACAATGTAAAGAATGAAACCTGTCATAAAGCACTTTTCGATTAGGAAGGGCTTGTACCAACCTGCGGTCCTTGCAATTCCCTTATTTGACCAGTTCCGAAATCAGGTCGTGATAATGACTGACATTGTTTCTGCAATACTTAAGGGCGATTAGCAAGATAGCACGTCACGGGTTTACTGATGACAATTTAGCAGAACGACATGGGGCCGCAGACAACCCAGTGCATAGTGCTCTGCACAATTACCAACAGCTGTAAGAGACATGCCTGGGTGTCTAACATCTGTCGCCGACACTACAATAAAACAAAAACATAGAACCTTGAAACCTACAGCCCATTACAGGCCGTTTGGCCCACAATGTTGTGCCCACCATGAAACCCACTCTAGAAACTGCCTTGGAATTCCCTGGTGCATAGACCTCTACTTCTCAAAGTTCCATGTGCCTGTCTAAGAGGCTCTTAAAGTCCCTGTTGTATTCGCTTCCATCACCGCCGGCGGCAGTGTTTTCCACGCACCTAACACTCTTAGTGTGAAAACTGAACTCTGACATTCCCTCGGTACCTATTTACAAGCACCTTAAAAGTATACCCCGCGTAATCGCCATTTAACCTCTTGTTATCGACACAATCAATGCGTCTGCATATGTCCTCCAGTTTGTGAGTAGACTGGGACAACGGTCAACAGCATAAGAACCTGCGCTCGCTTCACCAGGCAAAATTAACCCGAGGTCATTACCAACTCCGGAATGCGATGCTCTTGTCATTTAATCTTGCCAGGCATTTATGTCGTAGTCTTTAAGCCACTCAATCTGATTGGGAGATAATTAGACAAGACTAGAATGACGTCGCTCGGGATTCACGCTGCTTTAGCGTTCACGGTGGCCGGAGATGGGACACAATCCTTAAGTATCAATAGAAACATTATTTATGATAAAGCGTTGAGCTAGTAATAACTGACGCGACGCGCCTAAATCAATTGTGTACTCGAAAAGATATCTGTCGTGTCGACTCTTACTTCCGTCATCCCCGGGCGAGGAGAATCACCCGTGTTGTGAAACGCTGATCTGTGGCAGGACAGACATCAGTGAGACGGAACTGGAAATGCAACAGAGTGAGTAATGCTCCGCCTCAGAGTGGTACAACGTCTTTTAAAGTAACTTTAATTCAGATTTTCAGTATCATTCTTTTATTTTTCAAAGGTCGATAAACCGTCCAGGTAGAGCTCAGTTAGCTGGAGAGAGAAAAAAATAAACAAATAACTTTTTCCCGTAGCTCTGGAAGTTGATTAAATTTCTGCGCACATTGATGATCAATATAAATATATGCCCGTGCAATGAGATTTACTTTGCTCAGTACGCAACCGGACGAAATGTGTGGTCAGAGAGAAACAGTTAAAAAGAAACAGACAGTGACGGGGCCTCGGGATGTGAACAGAGTTAAAGCCGGAGAGAAGCGGGGACAACGAGGGAGCAGGTCGGAGGTGGAGATGGAGATGGAAAAGAAGGAAAAGAACGCACACACGCTGTGTTCCAGCCCGATCTTGTCTACCTCGCGGTGAAACTCACTAGTCTGCAATGAGATTAAATTCTGTTCCGAACGGCACCGGACGTGCGGACAGAGAGAAACAGAGAACAGAGGAAATAGATTTTCACGGGACCTCAAGATGTGAACGGAGATAAAGAGGCAGATATGAAAAGACAAAGCGGAGCAGTCCGGAGATGGAAAAGCCGTTGGAAAAGTAAAGAAAACACACACACAGACACACACACACACACACACACACACACACACACACACACACACACACACACACACACACACACACACACACACACACCTCCGCTATGTTTCAGTCTGATCCCGTTCCCCTCACCGGCGTGGGGGAAGGAGTGAGCGAGGACAACGTGAGAGATATTGGGAGTAAAACACCGTGAGCGTCAATGAAAAGGATGAATCAGAAACAACGGAGAGAATGGAGAAAAGGGAGAGGATTCTTCCTAACTGGACCAACCCAGAGTAAAACGCTGTCAGATGTAATGGAGATTATTAAAATAAAACTGGAGGGACCTGACTATAGACCCTCCATCGGGGTGAATTACAGCTGAGGTGACCGCTACATATTACATATTTGATGAAGGCCACATTTCACCTGTACGGGGTAAACAGCGAGTGAAATACATAATCACAAAACGCATGCGTATTTCAGAGCGCTCAGTTGTTACCCGTGGTTCCACATATCGGCAAGTGGATAGATTATGGAGGAAACATGGTGCTTGAATGAAATCTCCGGCAGAAACAAACGAGTCCCTCTATGATTTAGAGAATTTGGTTAACAGTTTCAGCGGGTATTTCACCGCGTTCTTCAGCTCCTCTCTGAACTTGCTCTGAGTCACGGCGTAAATACATGTGTTGTTGCAGGAGCTGAGGATCTGTAGCATCGTCGCCGTGGATTCTGCAATATAAATCGGGTCATCGTCCGATAAACTAGGGATGTTTGCAATCAGTACGTAGATATCAAAAACCAGCAGAGTTAACCACAGAAATATAAAACTACTGGTTACACTGAATAGTAAAACGACCGATTTCCTTCGGTTCTCCATCTCCGGGTCCTTGTCATTCTTTCCGTTACTGCGGCCCCGGAGGCCCATCCGGACTTTATTGGCGGAAAAAATCCGTCTAACTGTCAGAGCATTGAACAATAAAACCAGAACAAACGGGAGACAAGGCATGAAAACGCGATGAATCATCTGAAGTGCGGCCCACGAGGGGGACGTAAAGAAACTCTCTTTGCTGACACAGCCATAGAAAACTCCATCAACTATCTCCGAATGTTCCAATGTAAAGTAGAAAGGGATACATTCTAAACAGCCCAGAACACTCACTGTCCCGATAACCACAGCCGCCGTTCTTTCGGTGTAATATTTTGTTTTCAGCTTTTCACAACAAATGGCCACAAATCTGTCACAGGTGAACGCGACTGTCAGCCAGACAGAGACCCCGGTGCTTGCTATAAGCAGGCAACGAACAACCCTGCAAACGGGAGTCCAATAAAGGAAGAAAGACGTAAAGTATATGTAAACAGTCCACTTCAGCAGAGGGTCAGAGATAACGACCAGGAGATCGGCCGCTGCCATTCCCAGCAGGTAGCGAGTGATGCATTTGGAGAGACCACACTTTCCTCGGGACAGGATAACAATCGCCACCAGGTTAACTACAAGAGAGAGGGAAAAAGAAAGCAGAGAAACTACTGAACTTTCAGGGCAATGGGGCAGAATTATAATAGCATTAGACTTCATCCTCTGTGTTTTTTTCTGCTTCAAATGGTGGAAACTGGACCCAGAACATATGAACGCGCTGACCTTATGCAATATCGGCGTGACAGAGGACTCTCCACGAGTTTTGTAAATGGGTTCAATCTGGGTGAATTCCCAAACGGACCAGATGACAGCTGGTTAAACGCTTCCTGGCCGCAAAATGATTGGGTCTGATATACCAACGTCACTGGTCTGAGCCGCAGAGGAATGAAATGAAATCCACATCGGCGGGTCCCTCTGCTCATATTTCTATCGTAAATGAGACATTCGCGTTGTTCCATCACCCAGTCAGGCAATTCACAGTCAATGTATACGGACAAAATACCAGGTCGTCTGGCTCACAGGGATGCAGTGTCGCCCGGTGTCCTCCAGTGCAGACATTTCGATTCACAATTATCACATGATATCGAGGCAACAGAGAGGATTTCATTCAAAGGCAGCATCTCGGCTCCAATATGGAGTGCTGTCTGCTGCGAAAGCAATGGGATTAATATTGTCAGCGCCTTCCGCCCATGACTGAAATGCGGGTGGCTGTGGAAACAAGTAGCGAGAGAAACACTTCAGAACATTGGAATTAGCTCTCAGTTTCTGCCGTTTACAGAAGTAACAGCGGTTTACCGGGAATTCCAACGGCTGAAACAACAGGGTAGTAAATGTCTTCAATCCGCCAGATTACTGGATATCCCATTTGACTGACGCAGTGAACGAGATTGCTCTGAATTCCACAGCTCGACAAGACACTCTGGGCTGACGTACTGCAACAGGCTCTGATTTATACAGGGGATCGATCTCCAGTGACAAGGTCCCACCTCTGATCATTGTTATTGAACAAACAAATTACATCACCGGCAGTGTCTCTGGTGCAAATGCTGTGTAACATCAACACGTCAGTATCTTTGGCATTACATCAGTCATATCCCTCTGTTTAATTTGACCAAAATGTGCAATGAAACCAGTAAGTGAGCAATGAGCGGCTTCATTTACAACATTCCACAGTTGTATTGACAGCGGTCACGACTATTCCCATTTTCCAAACTGAAACGTTCACTGTGGTTCTCTTTCCACAAGCAATCCGGGATCGATGTTTCCAGCATTTTCTGCACCTTTCACCGTCACACCTGCTGTTTCATCTACAAATAGATCCGGTTTCCCCTCAGTGTGCTCTGGATCCAGGGACACGTGAAAAACTCTCCCAGTCTCCCCCTGCAGACTTTCATTTAATATCGTTCGTTTTCTTAATTCAGCGGTTCCATTTTGGCCGCTCAGACAACAAACCCACCCCACGCCCCCGCCGACTATGTGTCACCATATATAAAACATACTCGTTGGGTACACAGACACTCGGTCCAGTTCTCCTTCAGCCCGGGACGACAACGATGTTTACGTTATTTTGATCACCTTCCCGCTACAATGATTATTTTCGACACCTTCGATAAGTTCAAAACTGTCCACGGTTCCCTCCATCTCTTAAACGATCTTCCACACATCTGTAGTTTGTGTGTGTGTGTGTGTGTGTGTGTGTGTGTGTGTGTGTTTATGTGTGTGTTTTAATGTGTGTGTGCGCATGTGTATCTCTGTGTGTAACTCCTGTATATCTTATAATGTAAATGCATAAAAAAATCTTATTCGTGCTGTGGATTATGACACGTTGAAGTGACGGACAAAGCCGCTGTTGAATCCGCCTGATGAACAGTTAGATACTGAAATACTGTGGCGTTCAGTTAGCTGTAGGAATATAATGTGCTGATAAGGCTGTCACTCACTGTCCGATGGGCTACAAGCACAACCATCAACAGGTTTCTCCATGGTGCAAATGCCGGCATGGTTTAATAAAATATTTTCTGCCCTGTACGGATTCCATTCATAACATAAGAATGTCCGAAGCTTTGGCATTTCTTTTGGAGTGCCTTTGGCAGAACCGTCAAATCTAGCCACTCCATTAAATAAAGCCATATTAAAAAAGTGTTATCAGCACACACACACACACACACACACACACACACACACACACACACACACACACACACACACACACACGCACACAGACACACACACACACACACACACACACACACACACACACAGACACACACACACACACACACACACACACACACACAAACACACACACACACACACACGCAAAGATACACTCTCCCTCATATAAACACATACAGACACGCACGTGCACACAGATGCACCCTTTCGCAGACAAACATGCAAACACAAATACACACACCCTCTCACACACACAGATACACACCATGTACGAGTGTGGTTTTCATTCTGTATCTGTCAGTCTATGCTAGTGTGAGAGTGTGGGTTTCATTCTGTATCTGTCAGTCTCTGTTACAGTGTGAGAGTGTGGGTTTCATTCAGTGTCTGTCAGTCCCTGCTACAGTGTGAGAGTGTGGGGTTAATTCTGTGCCTGTCAGTCTCTGCTATCGTGTGAGAGTGTGGTGTTGATTCTGTATCTGTTAGTCTCTGCTACAGTGTGAGAGAGTGGGTTTCATTCTGTATCTGTTAGTCTCTGTTACAGCGTGAGAGTGTGTGTTTCATTCTGTATCTGTCAGTCTCTTCTAATGTGAGAGTGTGGGTTTCATTCTGTGCCTGTCAGTCTCTGCTACAGTGTGAGGGTATGGGTTTCATTCTGTATCTGTCCGTCTCTGTTATAGTGTGAGAGTGTGGGATTCATTCTGTATCAGCAGTCTCTACTCGTGCGTTCAGTGTATCGTATCAGTCCTGTACCTGTGAAACTCTGATTCATTGTGACCGTGTCTATTGTTTTCTATATTTTTCACGCTGTTACTCAAATCTAGTAAATATTCTTAAAATAGTTTTTGTATTCCTGAGGTATTATTAGAACAAGAGTCGTCTGCAGTTGGTTTATATTAATTTTTCTGAGATGGACAGTGCAATGACGAATGATGACGGTTGTATGGAGCAGTACATCCTTCGGAATAGAGTCATAAGGCAAACAGACCGTTCGGCCCGACTATATTCTGCACGCTATTCGTTGCTCAACCACAAAGAGACAATTGAGAAGCACCTGATCTGTAACTTTCTGTGGCTTGGCAACAGAACTGCTTAAATGTTGAATGAAAATTAATAAAAACTAATGAGATTGATTAATGTAAATGAATAACTGCGTAAGTTCATAATCTGATCGAAATAAAACTCAGAAACAGCGCGTTTATGTTCCAGCAGCATTTACATGAATACATTCTTCACAAGAATTCTGTGTCGGTACCTTCACCGTGTATCTCTGCACTTTTATGTTGTATTGATATCCCTTCCACCACGTGCATCAGTATCAATTCATTCCAGCGGTCCTATTCATAAATAATATAATATTAATTTCAACTTAAAAGTGAGACTGGTCTGTAATATGTCCTGAATTTTCATGGAGTGTGACAGTACGGGGAGGCCGGAACTACACTTTGTGTCTGACCCCGGGAGAGTGTGTGACTGGACAGTGTCGAGGCAGCTACATTGTTTTCGGACATACATGGTGTACTGTATTTAATGAAGCAACTAAAGCTGTAGAACTCCTGGCAAGCTCTCTCGATTGCATTAATGTGCAGGACCTGTGATGGATACTCTGAGATATTCTCATTCCCAGCCCTTTTGCATTTCTGATTTCTTAATTTGATTCTTGTTTAAAAAAGATGTACACTTTTATTATTTGTATTAAAGAGCAAGGCAACACACTTCCCTGCTCTATATTCCATCTGTAACTTACTTTGCCTGTTCTCCTCTCCTGTGTTAGTCCGTCTCCGGACTCCTTGCTTCCTCAGAAAGATGCATCGTCCAAAATCACAGAATCACAAACTCCGTCACCAATATCATTGACATAGGGTGCAGAAAGGAAAGAAGGAAATGAGAAATGCGGTAGTCATAGGGGATTCCATGTTGTGGGAAACAGCCAGGAGGTTCTGTCAGCATGATAGAGATACCCGCATGGTGTGTTGCCTCCCAGGTGCCAGGGTACGGGATGTCTCCGATCGGGTGCAGACTATTACGAATGGAGAGATTGAACAGCCAGAAGTCCTGGTACACGTCGATACCAATGAGATAGGTAGAAAAAGGGGAGGAGGTCCTGAAGAAGGAATTCAGGGAGTTGGGTCGGAAGCTGTAAAACAGGAACACCAGGGTAGTAATCTCAGGATTGCTAACGAGTGCAAGGACAGCATGTTTAGGCAAATTAATGCCTGGCTGTGAAAGTGATGTCGGGGGTAGGGCTTCGGTTTCCTGGATCACTGTGTGTTCTTCTGGGGGAGGTAAGAACTGTACAAAAAGGAGGAGTTACACCTGAACCTAAAGGGGTCCAATATCCCTGCAGGCAGATTTAATAGAACTGTTCGGGAGGGTTTAAACTAATTCGGCAGGGGAATGGGAATGAGAGTGATAGGCCGAGGAAGGGAAAAACAGAAATAAATCAAAGAATCCGTGTAAAAGAGAAGATGGATAGGATAGTCAGGAGATGTGGTATAATTACAGCTGGTAGTGTGAGTTACAGGGCAATAGAGGCGTGGCATTTAAAACAGAAAGCAACAAGTACAGGACTGAAGATGTTACATTTGAATACACGCAACATAAGAAGTTAAATGGACGATCTTGAAATTCCGCTACAGATTGGCAAGTATGACGCAGTGTCCATCCCTGAAATTTGGCAAAAGGTTGGCCGCCATTGGGAGCTGAACGTCCAGGGATATACTGTGCATAGGAAAGGTAAGTTAGTAGGTAAAGCAGTGGTGTGACATTGTGTATAATAAATAATATTAAAGCATTAGAAAGGGGTGACATAGGATTGGAAACTGTATGGGTTGAGGTAAGAAAGGGAAAGGGTAAAAAGACCCTAATGGCATTTGCATACAGGCCTCTAAACAGCAACGGGAATGTGGATTTCAAATCTCAGCGGGAGATAGAGAAATTGTGGCACCAGCAGGAAGGTCAACAGAGCAGCAATGGCTGGAGTTTCTGCGAATGTTGACGGAAGTGCAAAGCAGATATATTCCAAATAAGAAGAAAATTTCGTATAGAAGAAGGGCACTATCGTGGATGACAAGTAAAGTCAGAGCTGAATTAAAAGCAAAAGAAGGCATAGAAGGAATCCAGAGCTATTGGGAAGATAGAGGTCTGGGGAGATTTTAAAAACTTGCAGAGAGAACCCAAGAGGATCATTACGAATGAAAGATGAATTATGAATAGAAGCTGGGATTATTATACAAGAAGATTCTAAAAGATTTTTTAAGTAAGATTTTAAGATTTTTTAAAGGTAAACGAGATTCGTGGGTAGACATTGGACCAATAGAAAATGACGTTGGAGATAATGCAATGGGAGACGCTGAGATGTCTGAGCAACCTAATGCTCATTTTGCATCTGTCTTCTCAGTAGAAGACATCTACGGTATACCGGACATTAAAGAGTGTCAGGGAAGTGAAGTACGTGCAGGGAAAGTTATGACTGAGAAGGTGCTCAGGAACCTTAATGATTTGAGGGCGGTAAATCTCCTGGACTTGATGGAATTTACTTTCATGTGGAGAGATTGCGGGGGCATTAACGATGATTTTTCAAGAATCGACAGATTCTGGCACTGTACCAGATGACCGGAAAATTGCAAATGTTACTCCGCTATTTAAGAAGGGTGGGGGCAGCCGAAAGGAAACTAAAGACCTGTTAGCCTGTCATCAGTTGTTGAGAAGTGATTGGAAACTAATGGTAGGGATGACCTTACAGGAGTGCCTGGAGGCACATGACAAGACAGGCCAAAGCCAGCATAGCTTCTTGAAGGGAAAGTCCTGTCTAATGGGCATACCGCAAACTTTTGAGAAAGTGACAAGCACGGTAGACAAAGGAGACTTAGTAGATGTGGTGTACTTGGATTTTCAGAAGGCCTTTGACAAGGTGCGCACATGAGGCTGCTCAGCACAATACGAGCCCATGGAATTAGAGGGAAGTTTTCTGCATGGGTGGAGCATTGGCTGATCGGCAGAAAACAGAGAGTGGGAATAAAAGGATCGTATTCTGACTGGCTGTCGGTTACTAGTGGAGAACCACAGAGGTCAGTGCTGGGACCACTGCTTTTGACGATGTATGTCAATGAATTGGACTATGGGTTAATGGATTTCTGTTTAAATTTGCAAATGAAAGAAAGATCAGTAAAGTAGCGAGTAGTGTTGAAGGAACAGAGAGCCTGCTTTGAGTCTTAGATAGTTTAGGGGAATGGGCAGAAAAATGGCACATGAAGTACAATGTTGGTAATTGTATGGTCCTGCACTTTGGTGGAAGAGATAATAGGCAGACTATTATTCAGATGGGGAGAACATTTAAAACGCAGAGATTCAACGGGACTTTGGAGTCCTTCTGCAGGATACCCTGAAGGTTAAGCTCCAGGTTGAGTCGGTTTTGAAGATGACAGTATAGAATTTCTAGAGGTGTAGAATATAATAGCAGAGACGTGACGTAGCGGATTTATAATACACTCGTAAAACCATACTTGGGGTGTTGTGTGCAGGCTTGGAATCAATATTTTAGAAAGGAGATATTGACATTCGAGAGGGTTCAGAGAAGATTCACGAGAATGATTCCAGGTATGAGGAACTTCTGGCAGCTCTTGGTCTATATTCCCCGGAGCTCAGGAAAACAAGGGGGATATCTGATAGAAACTTCCCCAATGTTAAAAGGCCTGACCAGATTAGATGTTGTAACGTTATTTCGCATGGTAGGGGAGGGTAAGACGAATGTACGACTTAAGGGTTGAAGGACTTCCATTGAGAACAGAGATGCGGAGAAAATACTTTAGTCAGAGAATGGTAGATCTGTGGAATTCGTTTCCACGTGCGGGTGTGGAGGCCAAGTCATTGGGTGCATTTAAGGCAGAGATTGATCGCTTCATAATTATACAAGGCATCAAAGGGTATGGGGAGAAGGCACGGGAGTGGAGATGTCTGGAAGAAGTAGGTCAGCCTAAGATTGAATGGCGGAGCAGACTTAATGTGCCGATTGGCCGACTTGTGCTGTTATATCTTATGGTCTTATCGCCTTCTAACATGAAAATAAATATTTCCTGCACTATCCCGTGCAGAATAACTGCTAGTTACTGGCAACCAATCAGGAGAAAAGTCCCCTTTATTCCCACTCTTTGTGCCCTGCCGTTCAGCACATCACCTTTCTTATAAGACCGCGTTTCCATTCTGGTTTAGCAGTGTCATATGCAGCACCCTGTCAAAGGCCATATGAAAATCCAAGGGAACGACATCCATTTACTCTATTTTTTCTACCTTCACTGTTACTTCCTACAGAAATCCAACTGATTTGTCAAATTACTATTTGCATTTCGGCCTCCAAATAACGTATAGATTTCCCGTATCTTGGTCCATCCCTTCTTGAAGAGTGGAATGACAGTTGTGATTTTCCGGTTCTCCGGAAACATTTCAGAATCTTACAATCTGCATAAGGATCGCTACAATCCCTTCAAGTAGCTCTTTCGAACCATGGGATGTAGTCTATCTGGTATGTGACTTACTCATCTACAGACAAATCCGCCTCCCAAGGTCTTTCACCTTCCTAACAGCATTTACTATCCCCACTTCCTCCAACCGTTCAGGACTCTTACATTTGCCGGTGTCTAACAAAGTGAGGAACAACGCTGATACTGAAGCTTGTCAACCATTTCTGAATCCCTCATTGCTGCCTCTCCAGTCATCCCCCAGCGTTCCGATGTGCACTGTCTCATCTATTGTAATGTTTATATTTCTGAAAAATGCAAACTTTTTTGATTATCACTCGCTTATCTCCTTATTTGATCTTATTTACCTCTCCTTATTGCATTTTAGTAGCCTTCTTTTGGTTCACAGGTAGGTGGAGCTCGTCAGCCTGAGATGGCAGCCCATCTAAGAGAGGGAAAACTCTTATTTGAAACCTCCGCTGCCTTGCGGCCATGCCCACTCATGGGGAAGGATTCGAGAGTAAACCCTAAGGACAAATCCGGAGCTGTGGACCCTAAGGCAGTCCGACGTTGCCATCAGCCTTGTTCTGCAACTCCAGCGACGATACCGGTGTCAAGCTGCATCGTCCTTTGCCCTTCCCTTGGACAACAGCGGTGGCGTGGAGAGGGGAGTCGCTGCATGGGCAACATACGGTCTTCCATTCAACCTTGCTCAGCCCTGCGCCCTGGAGAGGACACTCCAGCGTCGACTCAACGCGACGGCACGGATGAAGCAAGAGTTTCCAGGCGCAGATCCATTGTCCAACGAGACTGACTGATGCCACCACTTTGGGTTTCAATGTCTCCCCGGTCGTCTAGATTCCCACTACTTTTTGTTACTTCCTGTGAATTTTCTTTTGCTTTCGCGCTCCCACTGACATCCCCTGTCAGCTCCGGTTGCTTTAGAATACCTCTCCCTTGGGCTATATCTGCCCCGCACCTTCCAAATTGCTCCCACTGACATCCCCTGTCAGCTCCGGTTGCTTTAGAATACCTCTCCCTTGGGCTATATCTGCCCCGCACCTTCCGAATTGCTCCCACTGACATCCCCTGTCAGCTCCGGTTTCTTTAGAATACCTCTCCCTTGGGCTTTATCTGCCCCGCACCTTCCGAATTGCTCCCACTGACATCCCCTGTCAGCTCCGGTTGCTTTAGAATACCTCTCCCTTGGGCTATATCTGCCCCGCACATTCCGAATTGCTCCCACTGACATCCCCTGTCAGCTCCGGCTGCTTTAGAATACCTCCCCCTTGGGCTATATCTGCCCCGCACCTTCCGAATTGCTCCCACTGACATCCCCTGTCAGCTCCGGTTGCTTTAGAATACCTCTCCCTTGGGCTATATCTGCCCCGCACCTTCCGGATTGCTCCCACTGACATCCCCTGTCAGCTCCGGTTGCTTTAGAATACCTCCCCCTTGGGCTATATCTGCCCCGCACCTTCCGAATTGCTCCCACTGACATCCCCTGTCAGCTCCGGTTGCTTTAGAATACCTCTCCCTTGGGCTATATCTGCCCCGCACCTTCCGGATTGCTCCCACTGACATCCCCTGTCAGCTCCGGTTGGTTTAGAATACCTCTCCCTTGGGCTTTATCTGCCCCGCACATTCCGAATTGCTCCCAGAAACACCAGGCATCGTCGCTCTGCCGTCATCCTCGCACGTCCGTCCTTGCAATCAACTTTGGTCAACTCTCTCTTATGTGTCTGTCGCTCCGTTTTCACCATTGAAAAGCTGATGACATCTGATGTCAGGCTCTCCCTCTCAATCTGCTATTACGATCACTGCCCCCTCGGGAAGTCACCTCAAGATCCCTGATCAAATCTGGTTCGTTCCGGAATATCCAGCCCACAGCAGCCTA
Organism: Hypanus sabinus; assembly: GCF_030144855.1. NCBI lineage: Eukaryota > Metazoa > Chordata > Chondrichthyes > Myliobatiformes > Dasyatidae > Hypanus > Hypanus sabinus. The sequence goes on from NW_026781306.1 coordinate 332,092, forward strand.
TTCTTTAGCCTGCCCAAGCACAAGCTGCTCTCAAGTCCATCTCGTCGGCATTCCACAAATTCTTTCTCTTGCGTTCCATCACCAGCCTGTTTTCCCCAGTCAACCTGTATATTATCTCCCGTCATTATGGTAAAATTGATCGTTTAACATGGCTTTTCAATCTGTCGTTGTCATATCCTTGCCACTGACCGGAGGCATGTATGTAACATCGTTAAGGTAATTTAATACTTGCTATTTCATAAATATATCCAGCTGGTTTCTGCATCTTCCAATCCTAGTCTAGTCAAAGGTTTTACTTTCATTGACTTTGCCAGCATAGTCGCCACCCCGTCCCCCTAACTCTAACCCCCTTTGCCGTTCGGTCTCCTAACACGGTTTGCAGTGAGCTGCACCTGGGTGCTGTAAGTGAAAACTTTATTATCAGGGAGGCTGTAGGTCTCATGAAGAACACGACGAATACACCAGTGACTCTGGACGCATTCATACTGCACTGTATCTGCACTGATAGTCAAAGAAAGAACGAAGTCTTCCAGAAACTTGGCTGGAGCCTCCGCCCCTTCTCGCTCAAGACTCTGGTGTCAAACACTGAGCCAAGCATCTCTGACGCTCTCTACACCAAAACCGGCCGCTCCCACAGTGGCTGCTCCGCTTAAACCTAACTTTATTTTATTTCATGTTCTTCCTGAAGTTCTTAATAAATCTCGACGATAGAAGCTCGCAAGGAAGGCCTGGAGATCCTGCGATTTCTCAACAAAAACAAGCGACTACTCGCGAAGATTACATCCCACAGAAATGTCCACACAGATTACCTGCAGTAATGTTTGAAATGTCATTTGCTCTCAGTGTTCGTCTTTCTTGCCAGCAGAATGAGAGAGAATGGCAGAGTTAACCCGCAGCGAGCTTCCATTAGAAGTGTAATGGGTTCATTGCCGAGAATGAATTACACAGGTTACTGCACAGGAATGTGTGATTCAGCGCAACACCTCGTGGTGGATGTAATAGTCCAGACCGTCCTACTGACCCGGGATGAACTGGACGCTCAGCTGTCCGGCAGGCAACGTGGATCGGAAAAGGAAACCTGAAGAGTGTTTGTTTACTTTCCTAGATGTTGCCTGATCTGCTGAGTTCCTCCAGACTCTTGAGTATATTACAGATGAATTTCTTCCACACTAAATGTTAAAGCAAATGCGCTTTGATTTAGTTCTGTGAGATGAAATTTAACTCATCTGTCCAAATTCTGTGTGGTGCACACAACAGAGTTCAAAGTACATTTATTATCAAAGTTCTCAGACTCTCTAGAACCTTGAGATTCAACTCCTCACGGGCAGCCACGAAGCAAAGAACCACAATAAAGCTCATTGACAGTGTCAAACACCGACTCTGGAGAGAGAGAGAGAAATATCGAACAAAAATAAAAGCACTCACACAATATGCAAAACTAAAGGTTGGAAAGTCAGGAATCACTGCACCAGGGCGAGAAGTACACAAGCTGCAGGTCACAGTCTTAGGCCAGCACAGAGACGTGCAAACCCCGCGGAAAAGCAAGCAGAGCCGGACACTCTCTTGCCTACGGCTCCGACAACAGGCCATTTCTATCCGCCCTGTTTATTAAATCTTCAAAACCTTCGGTCACTCCTCACTCTGTTACTTCCAGACGCACTCGAGCTCGGGTCTCGTCGCTTCGAGTCGGCCCGTACCCGACACAGTCATCGTCTGTATTCCCACTTGTAAGCGTGTGTCAACGTGTGTTTCCAAGTTTGCTGACAACTCGAAAGGGCCAGTTGCAATGCACAAATTTGGACTTGCGCACTGATAGATAGAAAGAGTAAATGAAAAGTCTGCACATGGAGGTTAATTGTGAAAAATGTGAGGGACGAGGAATCGTTTCCAGGAATTTACACGTGAGATGTTCTTGCGTGTGAAATGTAGAGTAGTTAGTGTGATGGTTCATCAAGCCGTGAAGACAGCCAATGGCAGAATTGTATTTATTACCACAGGGATGGAGATTAGAAATGCAACGGTGCAGAGCGTTAGCAAAGCCAGACCTCGACAACTATGTACAGTTCTGAATCCCTTATTTAAGAGAGAATACGTTCACCTTGACAGTCCAGAAGATATTACCTCAGCGAATCCCTGGATCAGAGGTGCTGTGCTGTCACGAATAGCTAAAGATTACAGTATGACGGGACAGAACCAGACAGAAGCTCAGAGGACACATCAGGGTAGTTGAGAGAGAGGTAGAGAAATAAACAGCGTGGAATTAGGTTCAACACATTAACTCCATGCCAGCCATCAATGATAATTTTAAACAAAATATGCCCCAGATAATTATATTACCCTTACATTCCAACTTACTCTCATTACTTACATTAAAATAAACCAAAATCGCACATATATATTAGGATGTTGTAGGAAACTGTAACATCCAGGTGAGATCCCGGGGATTCCGTGTAATCTCCACTTACCCACCCAAGGGATGTGTTTCTATTTGCAATAGAGCTTTCAAAAATGGGACATACTTTACAACTGAGGTAGATCGCAATTTCTTCCCACTCAAAGAGTGACTGAAACATAGAATCATAGAAAACCTGCAGTACAATAGAGGTCCTTCTGCCCGCAGAGTTGTGCCGAATAAGTCCTTACCTTAGAAATTACTAGGTTTACCTATAGCCCTCTATTTTTCTAAGCTTCATGTACCTATCCAAAAGTGTATTAAAAGGTCCTATCGTATTAGCCTGCACCACCGATGCCGGCAGCCCATTTCAAGCACTTACCACTCTCTGAGTAAAATAACTTACCTCTGATATCTCCTTTCTACCACTTCCACAGCACAATAAGCATGCGTCCTCCTGTGGCAGTCATTTCAGCCCTGGAAAAAAGCCTCGGACAATTCACGAGATCAATGCCTCTTATCATCGTACCCACCTCTATCAGGTCTCCTCACGTCGTCCGTCGCTCCAAAGTGAAAAGGCCGAGTTCACTCAAACTATTCTCATGAGACATGCTCCCCAATCCAGGAAACATCCTTGCATATTTCCAATGCACACTTTCTGTGGCTTCCATACCTTTTCTGTAGTGAGGCGACCAGAACTGAGCACAGTTCTACAAGTGGCGTCTGACCAGGTTGCTATATAGCTGCAACATTACCTCTCCGCTCCTAAAAAAAAAGATGCAGGACTTCCTGTCAGAGCGGGCAGCGTCGACCGGGCAGCGGAGTCCGTTGAAGCAGAGTCCTGGGCTTTGGCTAAGTGGGCTTCGGCGTAAGGGGACTTCGGTAAGGCTGTGTGATTGCTCGCTGAGGGGAAGAAGGTAAGGTCGCTAGGTGCTTTTTAGACTTATTCTATTAATTCAGTTCAGGTATGGGAGAGACAGAGCAGTGGTGTGCTCCGTAAGCAGTAGGTGGGAAGTCAGGGTCAACACAGTTGTCCCTGATGACCACACCTGCAAGAGGTGCGTCCAGCTGCAGCTCCTATCAGTCCGAGTTAGGGAGTTCGAGCTGGAGCTGGATGAACAATTGATCATTCGGGAGGCAGAGGCAGAGATAGATAGGAGTTATCAGGAGGTAGTCACACCAAAAAACCAAGAAGTAGGCAGATGGTTGACGGTCCAGAGAGGCAGGGGGAGCAGGCAGGGAGAGCAGAGCACCCCTGCGGCCAGTCCCATTAACAATAAGTATACCGTACTGGATACTGTTGATGGGGATGACCTACCAGGAATGAGTTGCAGTGGTCCTGCCTCTGGCACAGAGGTTGAACCCTCAACTACAAAGGCGAGGAGGGAAGAGAAGAGAGCGATAGTTTTAGGGGATTCTATAGTTAGGGGGGCAGATAGGAGATTTTGTGGGGCAGATCGGGAGTCTCGGATGGTATGTTGCCTCCCTGGTGCCAGGGTCCGGGACATCTCAGATCGGGTGCAGGCTATTCTTGAGAACGAGGGTATGAACCCAGATGTAGTGGTCCATGTAGGGACCAACGATGTAGTTAAGGTGAGCGAGTGGGTCCAGCTTATAGAGTTCAGGGAGTTAAGAGTGAAGCTGAAAGGCAGGACCTCCAGGGTGACAATCTCGGGATTGCTACATGTGCCACGTGCGAGTGAGGCGAAGAATAGAATGAATATGCACATTAATACGAGGCTGAGAGCATGGTGCAGGAAGGAAGAGTTCAGGTTTTTGGACAATTGGTCTTTGTTCCAGGGACATTGGGATCTGTTTCGAAGGGACGGTCTACATCTGAACCGGAGGGGTACTAACATTCTTGCAGGAGTGTTTGCCAGTGCTGCTCGGGGGGGGGGGGGGGTTAAACTAGATGTGCAGGGGGCAGGGATCCAGATCCCGAGGGTTGGTCAGAAGGAGCATGGGGTTAAAAGTGTGGAAGGTTTGGGTGATCTTGAGAAGGTCATCAAAATTCAGGGTGCAATTGGTCCGATGGAAGTTCAAGGAGCTGGGTTAGGTACAGTAGACAGTGTTTTAAGCAAAGAGAGGAGGAATGGGATAAGAATTCTATACTTGAATGCGCGTAGTGTCAGAAATAAGAAAGATGAGCTTGAAGCTCAGATGAATATGGGGAACTACGATATTGTTGGGATAACGGAGAAATGGCTGCAAGGGGATCAGGCCTGGGAATTGAGTGTACCAGGGTATACGTGCTATCGTAGAGACAGAAATATGGGAAGAGGGCGTGGGGTGACCCTGTTGGTGAGGAATGAGATTCAGTCCTTAGCAAGAGGTGACTTGGGAACAGGGGAAGTAGAGTCTGTGTGGATTGAGCTGAGGAACAGTAATGGTCAAAAGACCCTAATGTGTGTTGTGTACAGTCCCCCAAACAGTAGCGTGGATATTGGGTACAAGTTGATTAGGAAGTTAACATTGGCATGTGCTAAAGGTAATGTAGTCGTTATGGGAGATTTCAACATGCAGGTGAACTGGGAGAATTAGGTCGGTGCTGGACCCCAGGATAGGGAGTTTGTGGAGTGTCTAAGGGATGTATTTTTTGGAACAGCTTGTGCTTGAGCCAACCTGGAACGAGGGTATTTTGGAATTGGTGATGTGTAATGAACAGGAATTGATAAGTGATCTTGAAGTAAAGGAGCCATTAGGAAGTAGTGATCATAACATGATAAGTTTTTAATCTATAATTTGAGAGGGTTAAGGGCAGATCAGAGGTGTCAGTGTTGCAATTAAATAAAGGAGACTACGGAGCCATGAGGGAAGAGCTGGCCAAAGTTAAATGGGCGGATGCCCTGGCAGGAAAGACAGTGGATCAGCAGTGCCAGATATTCTTGGGCATAATACAAAAGATGCAAAAGCAGTTCATTCCAATGAGAAGGAAGGATTCAAAGAGGGGGGAGGGGCCATAGTGGTTGACAAAGGAAGTCAGAGATTGTATAGCATTAAAGAAAAAGAAGTATGACAGGGCTAAGATGAGTGGGAATACAGATGATCGGGAAAGTTTTAAGGAGCAGCAGATCTTAACTAAAAAAGCAACACGGAGAGAAAAAATCAGGTATGAGCTCAGTCTAGCCAGGAATATAAAAGGGGACAGTAAAAGCTTTTTTAGCTATGTGAAGAGAAAGAAGATAGTTAAGAACAATGTTGGCCCCTTGAAGAATGAAATGGGAGAAATTGTTATGGGAAACAGGGAAATGGCAACAGAATTTAATGCGTACTTTAGATCTGTCTTCACCAGGGAGGACACAAGCAATCTCCCAGATGCATGGATGGGCCAGGGTCATAAGATATCAGAGGAATTGAGACAGATTGCCATTAGGAAAGAAACTGTGATGAGTAGACTAGTAGGACTGAAGGCTAATAAATCCCCGGGTGCAGATGGTCTGCATCCAAGGGTTCTAAAAGAGGTGCCGCAGGAAACTGCGGATGCATTGGTAATCATTTTCCAATGTTCCTTAGATTCAGGATTAGTTCCTGAAGGTTGGAGAGTGGCTAATGTTATCCCACTTTTCAAGAAGGGAGGGAAGGAGAAAACGGAGAACTATCGCCCTGTTAGCCTAACGTCAGTCGTGGGGAAGATGCTTGAGTCCATTATTAATGACGAAATAGTGGCACATCCAGATGGCAGAAGTAGGATTAGGCCGAGCCAGCATGGATTTACCAAGGGCAAATCATGCTTGGCTAATCTGTTGGAGTTTTTTGAGGATGTAACAAGGATGTTAGACGAGGTAAGCCAGTGGATGTTGTGTACCTAGATTTTCAGCAGGCATTCGATAAGGTGCCACATAGGAGATTGGTGAGTAAAATCAGAGCGCATGGCATTGGGGGCAGGGTTTCAACATGGATAGAAAACTGGTTGGCAGATAGAAAGCAAAGGGTAGCAGTGAATGGGTGTTTCTCGGACTGGCTGGAGGTGACTAGTGGGGTACCACAGGGCTCTGTATTGGGACCACAGCTCTTTACGATTTATGTCAATGATTTAGATGAGGGCATTGAAAACTATATCAGCAAGTTTGCTGACGATACTAAACTGGGTGGCAGTGTGACATGCAAAGAGGAAGTTAGGAGAATACAGGGAGACTTGGGTAGGCTGAGTGAGTGGGCAGATACTTGGCAGATGTCATTCAATGTGAATAAATGTGAAGTTATCCACTTTGGAAGCAGGAAGAAGAGGGCAAAGTATTGTCTGAACGGTGTAGAGTTAGGTAAGGGAGAAATGCAAAGAGACCTAGGAGTCCTAGTTCACCAGTCAATGAAGGTGAATGAGCAAGTGCAACAGGCAGTGAAGAGGGCAAATGGAATATTGGCCTTTGTTACAAGGGGAATTGAATACAAGAGCAAGGATGTCCTTTTGCATTTGTACAGGGCCCTGGTGAGACCACACCTGGAATATTGTGTACAGTTTTGGTCTCCAGGTTTCAGGAAGGACGTTCTGGCAGTTGAGGAAGTGCAGCGTAGATTCACTAGTTTGATTCCTGGCATGGCAGGGTTGTCTTGCGCAGAGAGATTGGAGAGATTGGGCTTGTACACGTTGGAATTGAGGAGATTGAGAGGGGATCTGATTGAAACGTTTAAGATAATTAAAGGATTTGATAGGATTGAGGCAGGAAATAAGTTCCAGAGGTTGGGAGAGTTCAGTACCAGAGGGCATGGATTGAGAATAAGAGGTCAGTTATTTAAAACAGAGTTGAGGAAGAGCTTCTTCTCCCAGAGAGTTGTGCAGGTGTGGAATACACTACCTCGGAAGACGGTGGAGGCCAATTCTCTGGATGCTTTCAAGAAGGAGCTAGATAGATATCTGATGGATAGGAGAATCAATGGATATGGAGACAAGGCAGGGACTGTGTATTGATAGTGAATGATCAGCCATGATCTCAGAATGGCGGTGCAGACTCGAGGGGCCGAATGGTCTACTTCTGCACCTATTGTCTATTGTCTATTATCCATTGTCTAACTTCAATTCCACGCTTGATGAAGGCCAAGATACCATACGCCTTCTTAACCACAGTGTCAACCTGCGCAGCTGCTTTGAGCGTCCTTTGGACTCGGACCCCAAGATCCCTCTGATCCTCCACACTGCCAAGAGTCTTACCACTAAAACGATATGCTGCCGTCATATTTGACCTACCAAAATGGACCTCTTCACACTTATCTGGGTTGATCTCCATCTGCCAGTTCTCAGCCCAGTTTTGCATCCTGTCAATGTCCCACTGTAACCGCTGACAGTCGTCCACAGTATCCACAACACATTCAACCTTTGTGTCGTCAGCAAACTTACTGACTCATCCCTTCACTCCTTTATCCAGGTTATTTATAAAAATCACGAAGATTACGGGTCCCAGAAGAGATTCCTGAGGAACTCCACTGGTGACCGACCTCCATGTAGAACATGACGCATCTACAACCACTCTTTGCCTTCTGTGGGCAAGCCATTTCTGGATCCACAAAGCGATGTCCCCTTGCATCCCATGCCTCCTTACCTTCTCAATGAGCCTTGCATGGAGTACCTTATGCCTTGCTAAAATCCATATACACTACATCTACTACTCTACCTTCATCAATGTGTTTACATCCCCAAAGAATTCAATCAGTCTCGTAAGGCACGACCTGCCCTTGACAAAGCCATGCTGACTATTTCTAATCATATTATGCCTCTCCAAATGTTCATAAATCCTGCCTCTCGGGATCTTCTCCATCAACTTACCAGTGAGTTCGGACTCACTGGTCTATAATTTCCTGAGCTATCTCTACTCCCTTTCTTGAATAAAGGAACAACATCCGCAAACATCCAATCCTCCGGAACCTTTCCCGTCTCCATTGATGATGCAAAGATCATCGCCAGCGGCTCAGCAATATCCTCCCTCTCCTCCCACAGTAGCCTGGGGTAAATCCCATCCTGTCCCGGATATTTATCGAACTTGATGCTTTCCAAAAGCTCCAGCTCATCCTCTTTCTTAATATCTGCATGCCCAAGTTTTTCAGTCTGCTGCAAGTCATTACTACAATCACCAAGATCCTTTTCTATCGTGAATACTGAAGTAAAGAATTCATTGTGGATCTCTGCTATTTCCTTCTGTTCCATACACATCTTCCCACTGTCGCATTTAATAGGTCCTATACTTTTACGTCTTATCCTCTTGCTCTTCACATACTTGTAGAAAGCCTAGAATTCTCTACCTTAGAGGTTTGCTGAGATTAAATAACTGACTGTACGTAATGAAGAAGGGGATACATTTTCAAAGACTGGGGATTCAGAAAAATGTGGACATGAATCATGAGAGAAGATGTGAGATGATAAATGTTCATAGATAGTATCGACTGTCAGGACTGGTTTGAGAGGCTGAAGAGCCTACAGCTGCATATATGTGTTTACTTTCCAGTCTCAAATGAAAGAGGGATCTCGGATGGTAACCTCAGAACACAGGGATTTAGAAGGAAGGGTTGGAGGATTTACCTTGAGCATGATAAAGTGAACAGGGCTGTGCAGCAGTGATATCTAGAGGGGATTAACGCCTCCCCCAGTCCACCCTCCCTCTTTCACCTCCGTCTCATTTGTATTGGTAGTTCAAACCCTTTGGGAAGAGCTGGAACACAAAATATTCACTGTCCATTTCCCCCGCACACATTAGTTACCTGGCCCGATGAGTTCCTGCAACAAATTCTTATTTTCGATATACGTATCTGGCGTCTCTCGTGTCTCCATGGTGCTCAATGGTCTTGTGAATTTTCCCCAGAGCTTGTCTCTGGCTCTGTGTTCCTCATGATGACTCCATCTTTCTCGGTCTGACAACTTCCTGCTACAAACACCACATCGGTTAATCCTGCTGTCATTAAAAACAACTATTACGAACGACAGGTCAGTGACGATATATCTGATTGTGATTGGGAAATGACATACGGCAGCTATAATACGCAGCAAGAGATGCTAAATGCTCGAAGGAAGATCATAGGTGAATTAACCGAGGCAAATGATTACGTTGTGACCATGGAATTTATAATCAATTTTAATAAATGTAACCACGCAGTAACAACTCATTCAAACCAAACAGATACACACTGTGTTTCTGGTCTGCACCAGCTCATTAAACAACCACCTTTAAAATGGCCGACTCATTAACTATTCCCATCTCTCCTTAAGAAATTACGCAGCCACTCTTTGAATAAATACTGAGCTGAATTTATAGGAACTATGTCCAAATATGAAAAGGGCCCACGGCAGCTTCAGACAAACGCTGCGTATACAGAAATATAATGGCAATATAATGACCGTGCACTGGATAAACTCCCCCACATATGCACAATGTCCAAGTTGGACACTGTGATGTGCCTACTGGAATATAATAGATATTAAGGGATCGGGGAGCGTACACAGTATCAAACACCACACTGTGTGATGAACCCATTGTGTGGTGCGCTCCAACCCATGAACAGTGTCATTCGATGTGTGGCTTGTCACGTCAAATGATCAATGTAAAAGACACGGCCCTCCAATCATCAGACAAGAGGTATTGTTTCTTTATTCCCCTCGTGAAGAACGGTAATTGCAGCCGTCTCTTTTTAATTCGGCTTTCCAGTATCATTTTTATTTTCAAATATAGATGACACTGCCAAGCAGAATCCAGTTAGATCCCTGGGAGAGACAAAAAAAAAATCAAATTCATGTTCCTGTTGCTTCAGTTCTTCAAAGTTCAAAGTATATTTTTTATCAGTGTAAATATATGTTCCCATGTACTGCAAAGAGCTTTATTCAGTTCAGTAGCGGACCGGGCGTGTGGACAGAGGGAAACAGACAACAGAGGGAGAAGTGAGGAAGCAGATTGTCACGGAGCCTGAGGATGTGAAGCGAGATAACGGCGGAGATATGAAAGGTCAAAGAGAGAGCAGCCCGGAGATGGACAGAACGTAGGAAAAGAAAATAAAACACATGTGACCCCGTTGTGTGAATCCGAAAATGGTTCCTCGTGCTGCAACTCACCATTCGGAATTTGTATATCGGCGAGGGAGAAGACATAAGCGGGGGAGTTTACGCTGGAATCAATGGGATCGAGAGAGATAGACTGGGAGCAAAACATCCTGAGCATCACTAATGAGAAACAGCGGAAAGGATGGAGAAAGAAGAGTTGATCCATTCTGACTGGACAAGCCCCGAGTAACAAACCGTGAGCCACACCGGAACGGAAAATAAGACCGAACGGGGAGTGATAGTAAAACAGACGGTACATGAGTGAATAGTTCCCGTCCCTTTCCGTGTCCCACAGAGCGTCCATTGGGGAGAATTACAGCTCAGTGAAAGTAAAACAGGTGGTACATGAGTGAACAGTTCCCGTCCCTTCCCGTGTCCCACAGAGCGTCCATCGGGGAGAATTACAGTTCAGTGAGAGTAAAACAGGCGGTACATGATTGAACAGTTCCCGGCCCTTCCTGTGTCCCACAGAGCGTCCATCGGGGAGAATTACAGCTCAGTGAGAGTAAAACAGGCGGTACATCAATGAACAGTTCCCGTCCCTTCCCGTGAATTACAGCTCGGGAGATCCCTAAATATTACATATATGATGAAAGACAAATTTCCCCTATACGCGGTAGACAGCGAGTGTAATATATCACCACTAAACGCACGCGTATTTCTAAGTGTTCAGTTACTAACCGGGGTTCTACATATCGGCAAATGGAGAGCTTATGGGAAAATGGCGATTGATTTAATTCCACTGCAGAAACTGACTGGTCGCTCCAGGACTTGCCGAAATTAGTTAACAGTTTCAGCGAGTGTTTCACCGCATTCTTCAGCTCCTCTCTAAACTTGCTCTGAGTCACTGTGCAGGAGCTGAGAATCTGCAGCATCTCCGCCGTGGATTCTGGGACATAAATCGGATCCGCGTCCGAGTAACGAGTGATGTTTGCAATCAGTACGTAGATATCATAAACCACCAGTGTTAACCACAGAAATATAAAACATATTGGTTATACTGAATAGTAAAACGACCTATTTCCTTCGGTTCTCCATCTCCGGGTCCTTGTCATTCTTCCCGTTACTGCGGCCCCGGATGCCCATCCGGAATTTATTGGCGGAAATAATCCGTCTAACTGTCAGAGAATTGAACAATAAAATCAGAACAAACGGGATTAAGAGGCGATGAGTTATGCGAAGTGCGACCAACGTGGGGGACGTATAGAAGATCTCTTTGGGCAAACAGCCATAGAAAACTTCATCAATTATCACCAAAGGCTCCAACGTATAGTAGAAAGGGACACTTTCTGAACAGCCCAGAACACTCACTGTCCCGATTACCACAGCCGCCGTTCTTTCGCTGCAATATTTTGTTTTCAGCTTTTCACAACAAATGGCCACAAATCTGTCACAGGTGAACGCGACTGTCAGCCAGACAGAGACCCCGGTGCTTCCTATGACCAGGCAACGAACAACCCTCCAAATGGTAGTCCAATAGAGGAAGGAAGAACTAAAGTATATGAGAACCGTCCACTTCAGCAGAGGGTCAGAGATAACGACCAGGAGATCGGCCGCTGCCATTCCCAGCAGGTAGAGAGTAATGCATTTGGAGAGACCGCACTTTCCTCGGGACAGGATAACAATCGCCACCAGGTTCACTGCAAGATGGAGTGAAAGGAGCAGAGAAATTAGTGACCTGTCAGGGCAATAGAGCTTAATTATTATTATAAGCGTTCATCGTGTGTTTTTACTCTACTACAAATGATGGAAACTGGACCCAGAACATATGAACCCGCTGACAGTGTGCAATATCGGCGTGACAGAGAACTCTCCGCGAGTTTTGTAAATGGGTTCAATCTGGGTGAATTCCCAGAACGGACCAGATGACAGATGGTTAAACGCTTCGTGTCCTCAGTAACGAATGGGTATGATATACCAACGTCACTGGTCTGAGCCGCACAGGAATGAAATGAAATCCACATCGGCGGTTCCCTCTGCTCATATTTCTAACATAAATGAGCCATTCGCGTTGTTCCATCACCCAGTCAAAAAATTCTCAGTCGATTTATACGGAGAAAACAGAAGGTCGGATAGCTCCCACGGATGCAGTCCATCTCGGTGTCCTCCTGTGTAGACATTTTCTTCACAGTATTTACAGGACATCGAGACAGCGGAGAGGATATCAGTCAAAGGCAGCATCTCGGCTCCAATATGGAGCGCTTCCTGCTACGAATGGAATGGGATTAATATTGTCAGCGCCTTCCGTCCATGACTGAAATGCGGGTACTGGACAGGTGGCTGTGGAAACAAGTTGCGAGAGAAACACTTCAGAACATCGGAATTAACTCTCAGTTCCTGACGATTACAGGAGTGACAGCGGCTTACCGGGAATTCCAACGGCTGAAATAACAGGGTAGTAAATGTTTTCAATCCGCCAGGTTACTGGATTTCCCATTTGAGTTACGCAGTGAACGCGATTGTGCGTCCCACTATGTGCGATTGCTCAACAAGACACTCTGGGCTGATGTACTGCAACAGGCTCTGATTTATACAGGGGATCGATCTCCAGTGAAAAGGTCGCACCTCTGACCATTGTTACTGAACAAACAAATTACATCACCGGCAGTGTCTCAGGTGAAAATGATGTGGGGATGGAACAGTAACACGTCAGCATCATTGGCATTCCCTCAGTCAGTTCCTTTGTGTAATTGGAGCAAAATGTGTCATGAGACCAGTAAGTGAGCAATGAGCGGCTCTATTTCCAACACTCCACAGTTGTATTGACAGCGGTCACGACTGTTCCCATTTTCCAAACTGAAACCTTCACTCTGATTCACTTTCCACAAGCATTCTGGAAACGATGCTGCCAGCATTTTCAGCAATTTCCAGTGTAAGGCCTGATATTACATCTATAATTAGATCCGGTTTCCCCTCTGTTTGGATCCAGGGACACATGAAATCCACTCCCAGTCTCCTCCAGCAGACTTACATTTTATTTTTACACAGCAGCTCCACTTTGACCGTTCTGTCACCAAACCCACCACACCCATTCCCACTATGTGCTGTCAGATATATAAACATACCCGCTCTGTACAGAAACACCCTGTCCAGTTCCCCATCAAACACCAAACACATCGCACCCTGTCCCACTGTGTGCCATCAGATATAAAAGATACCCTCTGTGTATTGAAACATCCTGTCCAGTTCTCCATCAGACACCAAACCCTCCCCACACCGTCCCGCTATGTGTCATCAGATATAAAACATATCCGCTGTGTACAGAGACACCCTGTCCAGTTCCACATCAGACACCAAACCCACCCCACCCCGTCCCACTATGTGTCATCATATATAAAACATACTCGCTGTATACAGAGACACCCTGTCCAGTTCCCCATCAGACACCAAACCCACCCCACCCCGTCCCACTATGTGCCATCGGATATAAAACATACCCGCTGTGTACAGAGACACCTTGTCCAGTTCCCCATTAGACACGAAACACACCCCACCCCACCCCGTCCCACTATGTGCCATCAGATAGAAAACATATCCGCTGTGTACAGAGACACCCTGTCCAGATCTCCATCAACCTTGGAGGACATCAGTGTTCTCGTCATTGTGATCAGCTTCTCCATGATTATAATTACTTCCGTAACTATGAAGTCCAGATATGTCCATGTACACCCCTCCCCCCATCTTTTAAACTGTCTTCTCTGTTGAATCTACCTGCGGACCAGTGAGAGGCTGAAATACTGTGGCGTTCAATCACTGCAGGAATATAATGGGCGGATAAGACCATTCACGGCCCTGTGGGTTACGAGCGCAAACATCAACACGTTTGTCTCTGGTGTAAATAACGGCATCATTCAACAGAATATTCTCTGTCAAGTGTAGATTCCACTCGGTACACAGAGGTCTTCATCTGCTGCTTTAACATAAAAAACACATGTGTCCTTGTCATTCTCTCCCAGGTGCCCTTGTGGAAATAAATGCAGGACCGCCGGGTAAGGTCACACACACACACACACACACACACACACACACACACACACACACACACACACACACACACACACACACACACACACACACACACACGCACACAAACACACAACAGTGCATGATTTGAATTATTGCCCTGCCCCACCGTTCATTTATCTTCCCTCACTGAAACCGTTAAACAGGGTATTGTACGACCGATCACATCATCGGTAAAGGGACAGAAGAGACATTTAAATAGCCGCAGGACCAAGTTGCAGAATCGAGAGAGAAAAAAAAAGAATAGTGAGTTGTGAGAGTGTAGCGTAATAACTCAGCCTACCGGAGAGCAAAGTGTTTATTATGCAGTAGGCTTCTAGCTGAAAATGAAAAGCGAGTTTCTGTGCATTTCACATGAAATGAATAACTAGTGAGAGAGAACGACAGCAGTGCAGAGACAATCAACCAACTGGAGACATTCAGTCGAATAATATGAAAATGTTAGTTTAAATTTATACTTGATTGCCGCCGGTGAAGTGTGGTTCATTTTAGATCCACCTGGCTCTAGTGCAATGTGAGAGTATGGGGTTCATTTTCTAGATTGAGAGTGTGGGCTTCCGTATGTATCACTCTCTGGTTCAATATGAGATAGTACATTTCATTCTGTATCTGACCGTCTCTACTACAGTGTGAAAGTGGGGATTATGGGTGTCATTCTTTATCTGTTCGTCTCTTCTCGAGCATTACGTGTGTCTTCTCAGTGCTGTACCTGTGAGCCCCTGATTCAGTGTGTGCGGGTCTATCTTCCTCATTCTTTCCCGCTGTTCCTCAAATTCAGAAAATACTCTTAAAATAGATTCTTTATTCCCTGAGCTATTTTTAGAACAAGAGTCTCCTCCAGTCGATTTATGTTAAAATTGTGAGAGAGACAGTGCACTGATGAATAATGACGGCTGTACGAAGCAGTACATCCTGTTTAATAGAGTCATGCGGCAAAACAGACCATTCGGCCCGGCATTTTTGTGCTTGCGACTCTTGTTCACACATAGAGCCAATAGAACAGTACTCGATCTGTAAAATTTCTGTGGTTTGACCAAACAATCTCTGAAATGTTGAATGAAAATAAGGCAAATAAATATTTTAAATAATTTAATCAGATAAGTGCATAACTATATTAATAAACTGAACGAAATAAAACTATTAGAAGCACCAAGTTTCATGTTTGAGCAGGAGTTACAAGGGGTGATTGATAAGCTTGTGGGTTAATGTAGAACCCATTTTGTTAAGGACCATTTTTTTTTCAACATGGTCCCTTCCTACATTTACACACTTAGTCCAGCGGTCGTGAAGCGTACGGATTCCTTCATTGTAGAAGTCGCCGTCCTGGACCTCCAGAAGTGGTCCACAGCAGGGGTGATTGATGAGTTCGAAGGAGATGAATTATACAGTTCACGTTACATGCACGTGCATTTCAGCACTTTGAGTGATTATGTAGAAAGTTTGAAGTTAATAACTCATCATAACTCATTGAAAAATAAATGCACTAGTTTTCCAATGTTGACTCCTTCTACCTCAGGCCACGAAATTATCAATCACCCCTGGTGTAGACATTTCTCTCACAGTTCTAAATGCGCCCTTCACCCTGTATTCTGCACTCTTATATTTGCCGATTCTGTCACATATTCCTCAGTGTGCACCTGACCATGAATTAACTAGAGTTATTTCCCACTCACAAAAATATAATATTCATTTCGATTTACTTATGACAGCTTCAGACTGCTCTGCAATATGCCATGCATTTTTCATTGATAAAATTGTGACAGCCTTGTTCTGTGCAGCACTGAGAGAGTTTGTGAGTGGGAATGGGAGGGGAGCTCAAGTTTCACATTTGGAATCATCCAAAGCTACACACTGCAGCACGCGGTTGATGGAATAATCCTGAGAATTTGGCGTCACTGATTACGTCACTGACCAGCCGGGAATGTTCCCCTCGTCAGGGACATGATGGGCGGAAGAGTTGCTCCTGTGTTGCAGGATACAATGTACTATGTTACACCCATCAGTGCAGAAGAACGAGATGAATGGGGTTGAATGGACCGAAGATGATGAATAGACTGATATCACAATGTGAACACATCACCTGGACGTGTTGGGATCATGGAACAACAGAGAACAGGAACAAGCCCTGTGATTCACCACTCCAGCGCTCAACAAGATACCGAATGAGACTAAACTCTGTTGACTGTACATGACCCATCTCCAATCATCCACTGCGTGTTCATGTGCTACGCCAACAACGTCGTAAACCACAATGTATTACCGACTGCCACACAGGACAGATTTTCCAGTCACCCACCATTATCTGTGGAAAATCCAAACTTGTCCCGCATCTCCTCTAAGCTACTGTCCTCTGGTGTTAAATACAGACCATCAAACACTAGATATTTCTACCTTGGCCACAATAATTAACCTTCTTGGCTTCTCATAACTCTATCATGTTCCGCCAGATCTCCCCTCAGTCTCTGTGCTTAGAAAGGCGAGGTCGATGGACCATCCAACAGTCCTCTCGTTACAGACCGGAAGTGGAGGGAGTGAGCAGTTTCAATTTCACTGGTGTTAACCTCTTTGAAGATCCATCCCGGGTCCAATATATTGATTCAATCTCAAAGGGAGCACGACTGCGGCGATCGTTCATTCAGAGTTTGAGAGGAATCGGTCTGTCACGGAGGACACTCGCACATTTCGACAGATGTACCGTGGAGAGCATTCCGACTGAAAGCATCACCGTCCGCCATGGAGGGGCCACTGCACAGGATCAGCATATTGGTAGAAGAAATTAAAGCTTTGAATCTTTTCGAAATGTAAACAGAAAATACATACAGAAGCTCAGCCGCAAAGGGACCTGGGAGCTCCTGTGTAACAGTCCATAAAGGGGAATTTGCAGGTGGAGTCTGCGGTGAAGAAGGCGTGCAATGTGAGCGTGGATTTCCTGAGAACCAGAAGATAGAAGCAAGAAAATAAAGTTGAAACTTTATAAAGTACTGGAGTATTATGAGCAGTTCCTTATCGTAGATGTGTTTGACTGGAGTTTGTTCAAATCAGTTTCAAGAATGCGATTCAAGGATTGGATGGCGTGCCATCTGAAGAACGTTTGATCGCTTTGGGTCTGTATTCACTGGAATGCAGAAAAAAATAGGAAACTATCGAATAGTGAAAGGTCTTGATAGAGTGGATGTGGAGAGGATTTTATGGAAGGCAATCCTTTAAAAGCAGAATTGAGTAAGAATTCCCTCAGCCAGAGAGTTGTGAATCAGTGGAATTATTTACCACAGTCATATGTGTACTCCAAGTATTTCTGTATATTTAATGCACTGTGTGATATATTCCACATTGTTCAGGACATGAGCGGATGAGGGTGGAAGACAGAAGACTGCAGCTGAAAGGAAAATTGGATCAGCCATGATGGAATGGCAAAGCGCGCTCGATGTAACAAATGGTTTAATTCTACTCCTACATATTATGGTCTCATGGTCTTATGCCATTTCTGGTTAAACAGCCGATGAATGGCACCTTCTCAAAGGCCTTCTGAAAATCCAAGAGCACAACATCCAACGATTCTCATGCTTGACACAACCAAGGTAAACCGGACGTGGATCCCGTCCGAAGTTCGGGCTATGGGACAAATTTGTGAAAGATAGGTGGAAGCGTTGGTAGTGCTGAGGAGACAATGTGATTGCAGAAGGACACAGGCAAATTTGAAGAAAGAGCAAAAATGTGCAGATGGAATACAATATTCCATGGATTAATAACTGGAAATATGATGTTGTAGCTATTAGTGAAACATGATAGCAGGAGGGGTCTGATTGGCAACTAAATATTCCTGGATTTCGTTGCTTCAGGTTTGATAGAATCGAAGTAAAAAGAGAAGGAGGTGTTGCATTGCTTGTCTGAGAAGATATTACAGCGGTGCTTTGGCAGGATAGACTAGAGGGCTTATCTAAGGAAATATTTGGGTGGAATTGAGGAATGGGAAAGGTGTAGTAACACTTATAGTGGTGTTTTATAGAACACCTAATAGGGAGCGAGAATTGGAGGAGCAAATGTGCAGAGAGATAGCAGATATTTATAGTAAGCAGAAGGTTGTGATTGTGGGAGATTTTAATTTTCCGGACATAGACTGAAAAGCACATACTCTTAAAGGGGTAGATGGTTTGTAGTTTGAAAAATGTGTGCAGGATAGTTTTTTTTTTTTGCAGCAATACATAGAGGTACCGACTAGAGAAGGGAGCAGTGTTGGATCTCCTATTAGGGAATGAGATAGGTCAGGTGACGGACGTATGTGTTGGGGAGCACTTCGGGTCCAGTGATAACAACACGATTAGTTTCAATATAATTATGGAGAAGGATAGGACTGGGCCAAGGGTGTAGATTTTAGATTGGAGAAAGGATAACTTTGAGGAGATGCGAAAGAATTTAGAAGGAGTGGATTGGGACAATTTGTTTTATGGGAAGGATGTAATAGAGAAATGGAGGTTATTTAAAGGTGAAATTTTGAGTGTACAGAATATTTATGTTCCTGTTAGGTTGAAAGGAAATGCTAAAAGTTTGAGAGCGCCATGGTTTTCAAGGCATATTGGAAACTTGGTTCGGAAAAAGAGGGAGATCTACAATAAATATAGGCAGCATGGACTTGTTACTTGTGCTGAACGAACCAGATGGAAATGGGATCCAGAGCTGAACCCCGCTCCCGCACCCCCGGGAAATATGCTGCTAATGAGAGAGAGAAAAAGATGAAGAACAGACTTCTGCTACAGATAAGAGAGTGAGACGAAGGATTTACGTATTATGGCTTCTTCAATTATTATTTACCTTGTTCTACAAGGACTCTCCTTTGCTCGTTTACATTCCTGAGGAGAGAGCAGGGAGTGGACTAGTTTGATGGACATGGACATGTGGAGTTGATGGATAGCTGATACCCAGTCAGTGGGGATAAAAGCCGGGTCTGGGGAGACACCTTCAGACACCCCAGTGGACATTGAAAAGAGTGTTGTGCACCCACAGGAAAATGGGGACTGGAGGAACGGTTCAGGAGAATCGCTCTGGGACACGGTGTATGAAGGCAGCCCAGTGGGGACGTGTGTGTGTCCGCCCTTGCCTGGGTGACGAGTCCATCACCGAGGAACGGTCAAGCCTGGAACGAAAGGGTCAAAACCGATTACCCCAACGGTACAACGGAACTAGACGACGGATGGTTTGCCTGCTGCGTTGCTCATCTCTCTCTCTCTCTCTCTCTCCTCTCTCTCTCTCCCTCTCTCTCTCTCTCTCTCTCTCTCTCTCTCCTCTCTCTCTCCTCTCTCTCTCTCTCTCTCTCTCTCTCTCTCTCTCTCTCTCTCTCTCTCTCTCTCCTCTCTCTCTCTCCTCTCTCTCTCCCCCCCCCTCTCTCTCTCTCTCTCCCTCTCTCTCTCTCTCTCTCTCTCCCCAACATTGCAACACAACAACTACCTCAGCGAGAACTGACCTGAACTCTGTATTCTCTTATGACAAGTCATTTACCCCTAGACTTCGATAGATCTCGTTTTTACTGTTGGTTCCTCTGAAACATGGCTATTGGATGGCTGCCATTGGGGTCTGAACGTCCAATGATATACGGTGTATCGGAAAGTTAGGTCAGTAGGCAGAGCGGGTGGTTTGGTCCTGTGTATAATGTTATTTCATTGGAACGGGATGATATAGGATCGGAAGGTGTGGCGTCCTTATGGGCTGAGTTAAGAAATGACAAGGGTAAGAGGTCACTAATGACAGTTGTATACAGGCCTCCAAACAAAAGCCGGGATGTGGTTTACAAATTACAGAAGGAGATACAAAAGGGCAGTCAGAGGGGTGTGTCATGATCATCGTCGGCGATTTCAACATGAAAGTAGATTGGGAGAAACAGTACTGGACCCCAAGAGACAGAGTTTGTAGATTGTCTAAGGGATGGCTTTTCAGAACAGCTTGTTGCTGAAACCCATTATAGGATAGACTCTGCTGCATTCTCTGTTGTGCAATGGTCCGGAGGTGAGCTCAAGGTTCATGAACTTTTAGGGAACAGTGATCACAATATGATTGAACTTGCATTGAAATTTGAGAAAAAGAAACAAAATTCCACTGCGGCGGTGTTTCAGTGGAATAAAGGAAATTACAATGTAGAAGAGGGGAACTGACAGAATGTGACTGGAAAGGGACACTTGCAGGAAGTACGGTAGAGAAGCAATGGCCGGAGCTTGTGCGAAAAATGAGGGAAGTGCAAGACAGATAAATTTCCAAATACGAATCCATTTCAGATTATTGTCATTTCGAAAACACAAATGCGATGTAGTTAAAAAATGAGACAACGTTCCTCCAGAATGATACCACAAAAGCACATGACAAAACAAACTACACCAGAAAGTCCACATAACGCTTGGCAATCCCCAATCCAGAGTCCGGAGAGGCTGCTGCGTATTAATATCGCACTTCTGTCTTAGCGCATTCCCTGGAAAGGAGCTCCAAATCCACCAGACAAACAAGACCAAAAACTAAAGCTGCAAGTCCTGCACAAAACCACATTTTCGAAGGGAAGAAGGTCACCACCGTGGCTGACAAGTGAAGTCAGAGCCAATCTAACAGCAAAAGAGAGGGCATGCAAGGAAGCCTGAGCTAGTGGGAAGATAGAGGATTGTGGAGCTTTTAAAAACATACAGAAGGAAACTAAGAAGCTCATTCTGAAGGAAACTATGAATTATGAGAGGAAAATGCCGACTACTATCAAAGAAGATACTAAAAGATTGTTAAGTATATAAAGGGTAAAGGAGAGTAGAGGGTAGATATATAACATAGAATCATAACATTCCGCTTGGGGACTCAGGTCCTGTGACAGACAGATCCCTGCACAGACACACAAACACACACACACACACACACACACACACACACACACACACACACACACACTGCGCTATGTTTCAGTCGAATCACGTTCCCCTCACCGGCGTGGAGGAACGAGAGAGCGAGTTCAACGTGAGAGATATTGGGAGTAAAACACCGTGAGCGTCACTGAAAAGGATGAATCAGAAAAAACGGAGAGAATGGAGAAAAGGGAGAGGATTCTTCCTAACTGGACCAACCCAGAGTAAAACGCTGTCATATGTGATGGAGATTATTAAAATAGAACGGGCGGAACCTGACTATAGACCCTCCATTACAGCTGAGGTGATCGCTACATATTACATATTTGATGAAGGACACATTTCACCTGTACGGGGTAAACAGCGAGTGAAATATATCATCGCAAAACGCATGCGCATTTCAGAGCGCTCAGTTGTTACCCGTGGTTCTACATATCGGCAAGTGGATAGATTATGGAGGAAACAAGGTGTTTGACTGAAATCTCCGGCAGAAACCAACAAGTCGCTCTATTATTTAAGGAATTTGGTTAACAGTTTCAGCGGGTATTTCACCGCGTTCTTCAGCTCCTCTCTGAACTTGCTCTGAGTCACGGCGTAAATACATGTGTTGGTGCAGGAGCTGAGGATCTGCAGCATCGTCGCCGTGGATTCTGCGATATAAATCGGATCCGTGCCCGTGTAACGAGGGATGTTTGCAATCAGTACGTAGAGATCAAAAACCAGCAGAGTTAACCACAGAAATATAAAACTACCGGTTATACTGAATAGTAGAACCACCGATTTCCTTCGGTTCTCCATCTCCGGGTCCTTGTCATTCTTTCCGTTACTGCGGCCCCGGAGCCCCATCCGGACTTTATTAGCGGAAAAAATCCGTCTAACTGTCAGAGCATTAAGCAATAAAATCAGAACAAACGGGAGACAAGGCATGAAAATGCGATGAATCACAAGAAGTGCGGCCCACGAGGGAGACGTATAGAAACTCTCTTTGGTGACACAGCCATAGAAAACTCCATCAATTATCACCAAAGGCTCCAATGTCAAGTAGAAAGGGACACTTTCTGAACAGCCCAGAACACTCACTGTCCCGATAACCACAGCCGCCGTTCTTTCGGTACAATATTTAGTTTTCAGCTTTTCACAACAAATGGCCACAAATCTGTCACAGGTGAACGCGACTGTCAGCCAGACAGAGACCCCGGTGCTTGCTAACAGCAGGCAACGAACAACCCTACAAACGGGAGTACTATAGAGGAAGGAAGACCTGAAGTATATGAAAACAGTCCACTTCAGCAGAGGGTCAGAGATAACGACCAGGAGATCGGCCGCTGCCATTCCCAGCAGGTACCGAGTGATGCATTTGGAGAGACCGCACTTTCCTCGGGATAGGATAACAATCGCCACCAGGTTAACTGCAAAAGAAAGGGGAAAACAAAACAGTGAAGTTACTGACCTGGCAGGGCAATAGATAAAAATTATTACTATTAAACTTCATCTTGCTTTTATTTTCTGCTTCAAATGGTGGAAACTGGACCAAGAACATATGACCCCGCTAACAGTGTGCAATATCGGCGTGACAGAGAACTCTCCGCGAGTTTTGTAAATGGGTTCAAACTGGGTGAATTCCCAAACCGACCAGACGACAGCTGGTTAAATGTTTCCTGGCCGCAAAAAGGATTGGGTTTGATATACCAACGTCACTGGTCTGAGCCGCAAGGGAATTAAATGAAATCCACATCGGAGGTTCCCTCTGCTCATATTTCTAACATAAATGAGCCATTCGAGTTGTTCCATCACCCAGTCAGGCTATTCACAGTCGATTTATACGGAGATGCTGTGCAGCCCGGTGTCCTCATGTGTCGACTTTTGACATCACAATTTTTACAGGACATCGAGACAGCGGAAAGGATATCAGTCAAAGGCAGCATCTCGGCTCAAATATGGAGCTCTGTCTGCTCCGAAAGCAACGGTATTAATACTGTCAGCACCTTCCGCCCATGACCGAAATGCGGGACCGGGCGGGTGGCTGCGGAAACAAGTAGCGAGAGAAATACTTCAGAACATCGGAATTAACTCTCAGTTTCTGCCGTTTGCAGGAGTGACAGCGGCTTACCGGGAATTCCAACGGCTGAAATAACAGGGTAGTAAATGTCTTCTATCCGCAAGATTACTGGATATCCCATTTGACTGACGCAGTGAACGTGATTGCTCTGAATTCCACAGCTCGGCAAGACACTCTGGGCTGACGTACTGCAACAGGCTCTGATTTATGCAGGGGATCGATCTCCAGTGACAAGGTCCCACCTCTGACCATTGTTACTGAACAAACAAATTACATCACCGGCAGTGTCTCAGGTGAAAATGCTGTGGTAATGTGACATTAACACGTCAGTATTATTGGCATAACCTCAGTCAGATCCCTCTGTGTAATTGGAGCAAAATGTGTAATGAGACCAGTAAGTGAGCAATGAGCGGCTCTATTTCCAACACTCCACAGTTGTATTGACAGCGGTCACGACTGTCCCCATTTTCCAAATTGAAACTTTCACTCAGATTCTCTTTCCACAAGCATTCCGGAATCGATGCTTCCAGCATTTTCAGCAATTTTCACGGTCAGGCCTGAAATTTCATCTACGGTTAGATCCGGTTTCCACTCAGTTCGGATCCAGGGACACATGAAAACCCCTCCCAGTCTCTTCCTGCAGACTTTCATTTTAGTTTTACACAGCAGCTCCACTTTGTCCGTTCACCCGGTTTACCCGTTGTGTACAGAGACACCCTGTCCAGTTCCCCATCAGACACCAAACCCACCCCACGCCGTCCCACTATGTGCCATCAGATATAAAACATACCCGGTGAGTACAGAGACACCCTGTCCAGTTCCCCATCAGACACCAAACCCTCCCCACCCAGTCCCACTATGTGTCATCAGATATAAAACATACCCGCTGTGTACAGAGACACCCTGTCCAGTTCCCCATCAGACACCAAACACTCCCACCGTCCCACTTTGTGCCATTAGATATAAAACATTCCAGCTGTGTACAGAGACACTCTGTCCATTTTCCCATCAGACACCAAACCCACCCCACCCCGCCCCATTATGTGCCAGCAGATGTAAAACATACGCGTAGTGTACAGAGACACCCTGTCCAGGTCTTCATCAGACATGGAGAACATCGATGTTCTCGTCTTTGAAAGTGTTGGTTTAAATTTATCCTTGATTGTCGCCGGTGAAGTGTGGTTCATCTTATATCCACCTGGCTCTAGTGCAATGTGAGAGTATGGGGTTCATTTTCTAGATTGAGAGTGTGGGCTTCTGTATGTATCACTCTCTGGTTCAGTATGAGATAGTACATTTCATTCTGTATCTGTCCGTCTCTGCTGCAGTGTGAAAGTGGGGATTTTCGGTTTCATTCTTTATCTGTTCGTCTCCTCTCGAGCATTACGTGTGTCGTCTCAGTCCTGTACCTCTGAGTCTCTGATTCAGTGTGAGCGGGTCTATCTTCCTCATTTTTCCCGCTGTTCCTCAAATTCAGAAACTACTCTGAAAATAGATTCTTTATTCCCTGAACTATTTTTAGAACAAAAGTCTCTTGCAGTCGATTTATGTTAAAATTGTGAGAGAGACAGTGCACTGATGAATAATGACGGCTGTATGATGCAGTACATCCTGTTTAATAGAGTCATGCGGCAAACCGACCATTCGGCCCGGCATTATTCTGCTTGTGTCTCTTGTTAACACATAGAGCCAATAGAACAGTACACGATCTGTAAAATTTCTGCGGTTTGACAAAACGATCTCTGAAATGTTGAATGAAAATAAGGAAAATAAATGTTTTAATTAATTTAATCAGATAAGTGCATAACTAAAGTAATAAACTGATCGAAATAAAACCCATAGAGACACCGAGTTTCATATTTGAGCAGGATTTACTAGCGGCGATTGTTAAGTTTGTGGGTTATGTAGAACCCATTTTGTTAAGGACCATTTTTTTCGACATGGTCCCCTCCTACATTTACACACTTAGTCCAGCGGTCGTGAAGCGTACGGATTCCTTCATTGTAGAAGTCGCCGTCTTGGACTCCAGAATTGGTCCACAGCACGGGTGATTGATAAGTTCGAAGGAGATGAATTATACAGTTCACGTTACATGCAAGTGCATTTCAGCACTTTGAGTGATTATGTAGAAAGTTTGAAGTTAATAACTCATCATAACTCATTGAAAAATAAATGCACTAGTTTTCCAATGTTGACCGTCTACCTCAGGCCACGAACTTATCAATCACCCCCCTGGTGTAGACGTTTCTCTCACACTTCTAAACGCGCCCTTCACCGTGTATTCTGCACTCTTATTTTCGCCTATTCTGTCACATATTCCTCAATGTGCACCTGTCCATGAATTAACTAGTTATTTCCCGCTCACAAATAATATAATACTCATTTCGATATACTCATGACAGCTTCAGACTGCTCTGCAATATGCCATGCATTTTTCATTGATAAAATTGTGACAGCCTTGTTCCGTGCAGCACTGAGGGAGTTTGTGAGTGGGAATGCGAGGGAAGCTCAAGTTTCACATTTGGAGTCATCCAAATCTACACACTGCAGCACGCGGTTGATGGAAGAATCCTGATAAATTGATTGAGTCACTGATTACGTCACTGCGCAGCAGGGAATGTTCCCTCCATCAGGGACATGATGGGCGGAAGAGTTACTCCTATGTTGCAGGACACAGTGTCCTATGTTACACCCATCAGTGCAGAAGACCGAGACGAATGGGGATGAATGGATCTAAGATGATGAACAAACTGATGTCACAATGTGAACACATCACTTGGACATGTTGGGATCACGGAACAGCGGAGAGCAGGAACAATCCCTGTGATTCACTGCTCCTGCGCTGAACAAGATACCGAATGAGACTAAACTCTGTTGACTGTACATGACCCATCTCCATTCATTCACTGCCCACTTGATTTAGGTACTTCGGTGTGAAAGAACTTAAGACTCCTTGGATATGCAGGGGTTAACCTAATCGCTTTTGAATGCTCTTGAACGTTAGCTGAGCTCTGAGTTGCAAATCTTAGAATCCAGTCCTTGCTAAAGTGTAAACAAGAATGAATGCTCTGGCACCATATTTACGTCATGCTCTTGCTTGTTGAAAATTAGTCCGAAGTTCAAAGTCAGGATGTTTGTTAAAATCTAGTCCTGAGTTCACAGACAAGCAATCATATTCTTAAGTGTTTCTAGTCACCTACGCTGTATCTATATAATAAATTGGGTCTGCAAGATAAGTAGAGTCCCTAAGCACCGCTTTTAGGTGGAAGGAGGCTCTCCATCATATCCTTTAGTCTGACACAATTCTCTGAGTCCGCCTGATTTATTCTATCTGTTGCTCCTCAGATTTTTCCAAAACACTTGGCCACAATAATTCACCTTCTAGGCCTTTCATAACTCTACCACCTTCTGCCAGATCTCCCCCAGCCTCTGTGCTCAGGAAGGCGAGGTCGAGGGACCATCCAACAGTCCTCTCATTGGCAGACCGGAGGTGGAAGGAGTCAGCAGTTTCAATTTCATCGGTGTTAACCTGTTTGAGGATCCATCCCGGGCCCAGTATATTGATGCAATCTCAAAGGGAGCACGACTGCGGCTGTATTTCATTCAGAGTTTGAGAGGAATCGGTCTGTCACGCAGGACTCTCGCACAATTCGACAGATGTACCGTGGAGAGCATTCTAACTGAAAGCATTACCGTCGGCCATGGAGGGGCCACTGCACAGGATCAGAACAGTCTGCTGGAAGATGTTTTCTCAGAATGCTGCATTATCGGCACTAACCTCCCAAGCACCCTAGACACCTTCAAAAGACGATGCCTCAAAATCTGTATCCATCAGTTTAGAGCTCACCCCACTCCCCTCGCTCGCCGAGAGGGCACAGTGGCCCGACCACACGCACTCAGCGTTTCAGGAGCAGCTTCTTCCATCCGCAATAGGATTTGAGAATGGAGATCGATCCGCTGATGAAATCTTCCTCTGTATTTTTCTCTTTCGCTCTGCACGATATATGTAATTTATTTCTGTACACACTCTAGTTGTTGTAATTTATAGCTGTGTTATTCTGTAATGGAATGCATGGTTACCACATGACGACAAAAGCACGTGACACGCATCCGGGTCCTGTCTGACTGCAGCTGTGACAGACGGAATGACCCGAATGACGGGACCTGTGATGACGACGTTGCTTTCTTGAGGAGGCGCCTCCTAAGGCTGGGAGGAAGGAGCTCAAGAACGAAATTAGGAGAGCCGGAAGGAGCCATGAGAAGGTCTTGATGGACAGGATTAAGGAAAACCCCAAGGCATTCTACAAGTATGTGAAGGGGGAGGGGATAGGAAGTGAGAGAATAGGACCAAACAAGTGTGACAGTGGAAAAGAGTGCATAGAACCGGGGGAGATAGCGGAGGGTACTTGATGAGTAGTTTGCTTCAGTATTCACAACGAAATAAGGATCTTGGCGATTGGATGGATAACCTATAGCGGACTGAGAACTCTGAGTATGTATATATTAAGTAAATGGATGTGCTGGAGCATTTGTTAAGCATCAAGTTGGAGAAGCCTCCGGCTCTTGTTAAAAGCCGACAGCAGCAACGCTCCCGAAATCAACCAACGCCACATCGACGATTGCACATTTGCTGCTTCCCGCACTCGTGCAGAGCTCGTCGATTTATTTAACTTTGCCTCCGACATCCACCCTGCTCTCAAACCTACCCGGTCCACTTCCGACTCCTCGCTTCCCTTCTCCATCTCTGCCTCCACCTCGGAGGACAGTCTATTCACCGGTATATTTAATAAATCTACAGACTGACAGCTGTCCGGACGGTACCTCTTTCCACCCTGTTACTTGTGAATAATGCCACCTCTTCTTTCAGCTCCTCCGTCCCCTCTGTATCTGCTCTCAGGCCGAGGCTTTTCATTCCAGAGAAACTGAGATGTCCTTCTTCTTCAAAGAAAGGTGCTTCCTCTCCCACAACATGAACGCTGCCTCACCCGCATCTCTTCCATTTCACGAACATCTGCCCTTACACCACCCTCCCGCCGCCCCATAACGTATAGAGTTCCTCTTTTTCTCACTTATCACACCGCTAGCCGCATTCTACACATAATTGTACGTAGCTTCCACCACCTCCAACAGGATCCCACCGCCGAGCACATCTTTCCATCCTCATACAACTCCCGACCATTTCTGCTTTCTGCAGGGATGACACCGAATGTGACTTCCTTGTCCTGATCTTCCTCCTGACAATTATCATTGCAACTAGAACAAGCGCAACATCTGCCCTTACACCCCCTCCCTCAGGGCCCAAACAGTTCTTCCAGGTGTGGCGACACCTCACCTGCGGGTCTGTTGGGGTCATCTACTGTATCCGGTCGTTGAGAGCTCCTATATATCAGTGAGACCCAACGAAGATCGGAAGACCACTCCCCCTCGTCGAGCACCTGCCACGAAAAGCGGTGGCCTCCCCTTTCGATTCTACTTCCGGTTCCCATTCTGACATGTCAGTCCGTGTCCTCCTCTACAGCCAAGGCGGCGACACACAGGTTCTAGTACTGACACCTTGTATTCCGTCAGGGTAGCCTCCAATATCCTGGCATGAACATCGATTTCTCTAATGGCTGGTCATTGCCCACACTCAACCCCACAACCTCTTCCCCATTCCGCATTCATGTCTCCCTTTCACAGCTTCTCTTCTCACCTGATCATTCCCACCCTCTGGTGCTCACCCCTAAACAATCCCACCTACCTCCCCCCCCACACACTCTTCCCTTTTTTCTATGGACTTCATTCTGATTCAACCTTCTCCAGACATTTATTTCTTTCACCAATCAACTTCCCAGCTCTTTGTTTCACCACTCCCTCTCTTCCTCTTGCATCTATCAAGTGCCACGTTAACTTTTTCCTCCCCTGCCGCAGTGTTTTAATCTGACTCCTCCCCTTCCTTTCCGGTACCGATGAAGGGTCTCAGCCCGAAAAACAATGATTGTTCACTCTTTTCCGTAGATGCTGCCTGACCTGCTTAGTTACTCTAGCATTTTGCGTGCGTTGCTTTGGATTTCCAGCATCTGCAGACTTTCTGGTGTTTGGTATATCTGTCCGAATTTATTTTCCCGCACCGCCACGGAGCCGACAAGAAGGCAGACATAGCTGCGAGTGCTCATGGGTACACCTTTTGTTGTAAGGAAGTGGGAGGATCTAAAGGAGAAATGATTGAGAGTGAGGACAAGCTCCGCCAGACGGAGGAGAGTTATGGTGGAATGCAACTCGTTGGTCTGGTGTCCAAATAGAAATGGAGAGCTTTGGGAACTTCCTTGTGAGGGATGGGGGTGTATAGGGACTGGGCATCGATAATATGATATGGGTCAGTGCACCAGACAACATTGAGTTGATCCAAAGCGTGTGAGCTGTCATGGATGTGTATAGGAAGGGAATGAACTACGGGGATGAAACTGAGTCAGTGTATACAGATATGAGATCAGCGGGGCAGAACTAGCTGTAACAATGGGTCTACCTGAACAGGCAGGATTGTGGGTCTTGAGTACGAGTTAGAAACTGGAGACGCCGGGTGCGGGAACTATGAAGGCGTTGCAGTGGAAGTTGATCCCCAGAGTGAATAAGGTCAGTGCTGGTGTGGCGGACAATGGCCTGGTGCTCCGCGGTGGGGTCCTGTGGAGGAGTAAGCTGGACAAGATGTCTGAGCGCTGTCGCTGGGCTTCCGTCAGGTAGATTTGTCTGAACGAAAATTGATATGCCTGAATTTTAAAGCAATTATCAAGATCTGATCGCGTCGAATATTAGAGGTGAATTCCTGATTTCACTACAGCTCAAGTTAAAAGCATACTAGCGATAACTGAACTGAAATTCCAGCTAATCTGAACTTTCTGCAGCTTTGTTTTTGGAGAGGGCAACGTGAAGCAAAGTGGCACGGCATATTGAGGAATTTCGAGATAAGTTTCCTATTCAGGAAATTGCGAACGTCTGGTTACTAGTTCAATGTTTCTGAAGTGAGGTAGCAACTCTGTATTGTACAGTATGTTTCCAGAAAAGCCGAATTAAACCAAGGGGTAATTTTACCGTTGGGGCTCGATTCATAATCTGCTGCTCTACTGATTGGGATGTGTGTGCAAAGTGATTTGGAATGACATTTAATTGTCCGTTTAAGTGGGCACTGTTCACTGTCAGCGCGTCACTTTAATTGTGAGTTACTACTGGGTAGATAGCCTTAAGAAAAGTTAACTGAATTGAATTGAATATATTTGAAAGGCAGAACTGCTGGGAACAACAACGTTTTCAGGAAGTTCAATTTATTCATGCGCTTGTAGAGCAGGTTTGAATTTATTTTCGGAATGGGAAAACTATTTGACCCTTTCAACTGAGCGGCATAGATCTCTAAAATGTTTCAAAACTGAAATAGCGGGGGAGAACAGAAGAGCTTTCATCTGCTCTCTGAATCTGGTCTGGGTCACTCCGTAGATAAATGTATTCGTGCAGATGCTGAAATTCTGAAACACAGAACCCCAAAAGTGTGTCAAATTTTAGACAAGTAGAGCCGACCAAAATCATATCTGATCGGTAGACTGGGGCTTCGGTGTTTGCTGAAACTTGGTAGCTTCAGCCAGACAGAACAATAGAGACAATAAGTCTACCAGCAACGTGCTGATACAGTCGGCAAAGCGGAAAAGTAACTGAACAGAAATCTCCAAAGATGAGAGAATGAGAATGGATGTAGGGATTGGCAGACTCGGCCAGGTCACTCCAAAAGTTTAGATAATGGGCACTTCCACAATGGATCTCTGTGTTTGTAAGACCGGATATTAGGGTGATTTAAATGTGGAAGGTAAAATACATTTTACAGAAAAGAAATTACCCGAGCAATCTAATCTATAATAGAAAAATGAATGTTTTTCTTCTGAAATAACTGAAGGACAGAACTGCTGGGAGAAGTAACGTTTTCAGGGAGTTCAATTCATCAATATGCTTGTAGAGCAGATCTGATTATATTTCTGAATTGATTAATTATTTGACCCTTTCAACTGAGCGGTACAGGCTTCTAAAATATTTCAAAATTAACACAGCTGGGGAAAACATAAGAACTTTCACCTGCTCTCTGAATTTTGTCTGGGTCACACCGTAGATAAATGTATTCGTGCAGCTGCTGAAATTCTGAATCACAGAACCCCAAAACTGTGCTTGAAAAAGCCGAATGGACGTTTCCAGGTCTGTGTAGAGGCATCGCATGAGAATGAAGACCAGAGTGGTTGTCGCCCAACAGAGAAGGAAACTCGCCGACAGGCTGAATAGCAGAATGATGGATTGTCTCCGACTCTCCATCTCCGGATCTCGCTGTTTCCCGCAATTTCCCCGTCCCTTCAGCCCCTTGCGGACCCTGCTCGCCGCCAGTATCTGTCTGACGGTCAGAGCATTGAGGGTCAAAATGAGGAAGAAAGGAAGTAGCGGATTCAACAGACGGTCCACCCAATAAAACCCCTCAAACGATGGCGAGAAAGGCACTACAGGTCTACTGAAACAAATCCAATTACCCCTCACCAGCAACGCTATTCTTTCCATATACATGAAATAAAATGGTATGTTTTTAAAAAAGAAGCCGAGAGATAGTGCGCCTATCACCATACTCGCAATTCTGGGGGTGCAGTATTTTGCTTTACAAGTAGGCGAGCAAATGACCACAAAGCGATCGAAAGTGAAAGCGACAGTAAACCACACGGAACAGTCAACGGCCACGTGACACAGGACGTAGTGGACAAGGCAGAACGGAGCGTTGTCCAGGACTCCGTAATTAAATCGGTATGCTCGACCCATCTGGTAGAACAGGACTTCGATAATCACCACCATTAGATCCGCCGCGGCCATCGCCACCAGGTACCGCGTGACGCATTTGGAGAGACCGCAGTTTCCCCGGCTGAGAATGATGATCGCCACAAGGTTAACTGCAGTGACAAAAAAGACCAAAATTAAGAATTTATTAAAAATTCAACCACATTTTGCGTGGAGATACAACCATGATCTGTTCGCTGGAAATAAAATCTGTTGTTCATCTCTGCTGGACATTATCAGTGGAAGTAAAGAATAGCTGTGTTTTTGCGGTTTGTTTGAATGCCTGACCTCAGCACAAAGCGCTTTACAGGGGCACCTGCTGCTTTGTCTACTCACGTTCACTGATGCAGCAGCGATGAGTAGAGTCCAAGAATGATAGATCACAGAAACGCTCCCTTCGGCCCATATCTCCATGCCGACCGGCACGGCCATCTGAGCTGCTCGCGTTCGTTCGCGTTTGGATCACATCTCTCTAAGGCTTTCGCATTTCTCAAACTGTCCAGGTGTATTTTAAATATTGTTAACGACTCTGTATCGCCCATTTCCTTTGTCAGGCTGTTCAATACACAGAGCAACTTCTGTGTGAGAAAACGTCGCTCGGAATCCAGCTACATTTCTGCCCTCTGATCTTAAATCTACCCCCCTTTGTTCACGATTACCCAACCACACGGAGATGAATGACTGTATCTGTACATTATCATAGCTTTATGCATCTTTAATAAGCCATCCGCGAATTGCCTGCCTCAAAGAATAAAATGCCACTCGGCCGAAACTTTCCATGAAACTCAAGCCCTGGAGTTCCGGCAGCATCTTTGTAAATATTCTTTACATTCCGTTCAGCGTACATCTGCCTTTCCCATAACAGGGCGAGCAAAACTGTTCACGGAACTCCAAGCGCGGTATCTCCAAGGAGAGGGGTAGTGTAATTGAAGTGCGCATCTACGTTTCTTTCTAGAGGCTTTAGTTATTATTCGATTTCAAGGTCAGATTCTGAAACCAAGATCTCGCACCCCAGCAACCTTCTATCTATTTTCTTTTACTGATTCGGGGACAAACCATTGCTCTGAGCAGAATATTTTTACACGGTTTGCAAAGTGCACGGCACTTTAAATGTATTTTTATATATGTAATATCCATGTGGAACAATGATAAAACACAACACAACACAGGTAAATGCTGTCAGCACCGCTAACAAGGAGCATGCATAAGTGAAATGTTCCGAATGAACGGCGTAGGTGGTTTCTGTCTTTATTGTGACCATTTTTGACAGTGTTGCAACCTGAAATAATGACAACGCAAATACGTTGAAGCTCAAAAATGTTCCAGTGACAAGTCTGCATGAACCAGGTTGAAGTATTAACAGGGCAGGAGACTGAGAGGAACGAGACGGCATATTTGGGATGTTTAATAAACACCGATTAAAATCACTTCAGCTGTAGCTGAGAGCGGCGGGAAGTCTCTGTTTCTGTATAAGTAATCGAAAGGCACTTACCCGGGATACCGACAATTACAATCACTGTGTAATAAATAGCACTCTCTTCAAGCATTGTTAATCCAAGGCTGTTAGTATTTACAGTTCTGTTCGGAATGTTCCCAATTTCTAAATGTCATAAAAGTTGTAAATAGCCAGTAAATGAATTCAAGCAGTTATAACAAAGCCCAGAGAGGAAATTTCTTTTGCGCCTACTAGGTAAAACTCTTCACGGATCACACGTTGTTGAGAGTCCACCGCGTCTGGATGTTTCCGTCCTCAATGTAGCTGAAGCACAGAATGACATTCTTTTATAGACTAATCGGTTACCAGTAATGATAACAATTTGTACATTGACGGGTGGTAATTACTGCTAATTAGCAATTACTTCTCTGATTTAGCGAACCGTAATGCCAATGGGGAAATAACAAGCCTTATTTCATTGAACTGAACGCAACACCAGTCTTGAAGCCACAAGAGACGGCCGATGCTGAAATTATAACACCAAATGCGATGTTGTCAAACTACTCCGTGCCCACCTCATCAGCGCTGATTCCACTCTCACATTGAGCACAACCAATAACCAGTTTCTCCCTGGATTGAATTCCGGCAAAATTTTAAAAAAATATTTTCTGCCATCTATAGATTCCATTCCGATTCCTCTCATGGTTGAACATAAAAATGCCTGTGTTATTGGTATTACCTTCGCAGTACCCTGCAAAAATAAATGTAGGACCGACAATTAGGACCACAGCATCACATAAAGCGATACTAAAAACCATTATTAGCAGACGCACACACACACACACACACACACACACACACACACACACACACACACACACACACACACACACACACACACACGCACACAGCACACACTCGCACAATACATACACGCACAAACATACTCTCTCTCCCTCACAAACGCGCGCGGACAAACACGCAGGCAAATGAACGTCAGTACATGTATTAAATTCTTTATTAAATTCATGTCGTAAATTCTTTGTCGATCTCCCAGTTCATGGCTTTCTCTTCCCAGCGCGTTGAACACGATATTTCACGGTGGAGTCAGCGTATCGATTAAGGGGTTGAAGAAACAAAGGCGACATTGAAACAGCTTCAAGGCCATGTTGTACAAACAAGAATTATTCACAGCAGAATTAAAGAAGAAGAACTATAAATTGGGAAAAGAGAGTAATAGGCCAGTCTGCCAGTGAGAGGATAGGATTGAGCATGCAGTTGACCACAAGGTGAAAATGAAGAGAGGATTAATATGCATTTGGCAAAAATGCTGAAGCAGTGAGAGAAAACGACAGCAGCACAGAGAAACTCGACAAACGCGTTAATGTAAGAGTGTTCGCTTCATTCTCCACCTGCCTGTCGGCGGTATACAGTGGAGGGGGTGTTCATTCTAATATCTCCGGTGCAATGTGACAGTATGGAGATCATTTTATAGATATCAGTCCCTGGTACAGATTAAGAATGTGTGGTTCTATAGTTCTCACTCTCCGGTTTATTGTGAGAGTGCACATATCATATTGTACATACCAGTCTCTGCTACAGTGTGAGAGTGTGGGTTTCATTCTGTATCTGTCAGTCTCTGCTACAGTGTGAGAGTGCGGGTTTCATTCTGTATCTGTCAGTCTCTGTTACAGTGTGGATTTCATTCTGTATCTGTCCGTTTCTGTTACAGTGTGAGAGTGTGGGTTTCATTCTGTATCTGTCAGTCCCTGCTACAGTGCGAGAGTGTGGGTTTCATTCTGTATCTGTCAGTCTCTGTTACAGTGTGAGAGTGTGGGTTTCATTCTGTATCAGTCAGTCTGTGTTACAGTGTGAGAGCGTGGATTTCATTCTGTATCTGTCAGTCTCTGCTACAGTGTGCGAGTGTGGGTTTCATTTTGCATCTGCTTGTCTCTGCTCGATCGTTAAGTGTTATCGATTGAGTTCTGTACCCGTAACCGACTGACTTAATGGGAGTAGCTGTATTATTTCTCCAACTTTCGCGGTTCCTCAAATCTAGTATCTACTCTTAAACCTGTTGCTGTCTTCATATATAAGTGCGTAAGTAAATTCATGAACTGATAGAAATCGAACGCATAGAGGCAGAATGTTTCATGTTCCAGCGGTGTGTATACAAATAGATTTCCGTCAACTATTTTAATTGCTACCTTCACCATGTATCTCTGCCCTCTTAAGTTTGACAATTCTTTTGCACAATTCTTGAGCGCAACTGTGTGAGTTTTTTCGAGTGATGTCCGACTCGTAAATAATGCAATATTAGTTTTGATTCTCTTGTGTGAGCTTCAGACTGGTCTGTATCATGCCTTCCATGTTTTATTGACAAAATAGTTACAGCCTTGTCCTGTGTAGTAGTGAGGAAGTTTGTGATTAGGGTGTGTAGTAATGTCAGGATCCACATTTGTAATAATCGAATGAGGTAGGGGTTATATGGAAGGGAGTGTTCCAGTGTCGGCACAACATTGTGGGCCGAAGGGCCTGTACTGTGCTGTGCTGCTCTATGTTCTATGTTCAATGATCCAAATTGTTTCATGCAGAAAAAACACCAGATCCCACTCGGTGCCACCAGTTATAAAACATACCCGCTGTGTACACAGTTCTCCATCAGCCCTGGACGATATCAATGTTTACTTCATTTTGATCCCCAGCTTCCCTGTATAATATTTACTCTCGATAGCGTGAATTCCAGAGCTGTCTACAGTTCCTTCCATCTCTTAAACTACCTTCTCCATATCTGTAGTATCTGTGTGTATGTGTATTTGAGTTTGTGTGTTTATTTTTTTGTTCGTGTGTCCATGTGTGCGTGTGAGAGTGTATATATGTATATGCGGTTGTGTGTACTGAAATACCTGTTATACAGTGTATCTTATAAAGTATATGAATACAATTTCCTTTTCGTGCTGTGGAAGTTGAAACGGTAAGGTGACGGACAAAGCCACTGTTGAATCCACCTGACCAACAGTAAGTTGCTGAAATATTGTGGCGTTCAGTTAGCTGTAGGAGTATAATGGTCTGGTAAGGCTTCCATTCACTGTCCTGTGGGTTACGAGAACAACAACCAACACGTTTGACTCTGGTGTAAATGCCGGCATAATAGTTTCTGACATTTATAGATTCAACTCCGTAAACAGATGTCTTCATCCCCTGCTTTTACATAATATACCAGTGTATCTGGGATTATCTGCACTGTGCCCTGGTAGAAATAAATACAGGATCTCCACATAAGGTCACACATGAAGTAAATTCAATTTAGAATTCATAATACACACAGACACACACACACACACACATAGACTTTCTCTATCTCACTCGCTCGCATACACTTCCTCCATCTGTCTCTCTATCTCGTCGACACTCTATCCCTCCCCCGTCCTTTTCTCCATCTCTTACTGCGAATGTATTAAATTATTTACTGATGTCCCTGTTCATGCCTTTCTCTTACGTCACTGAACACGTTAAATAACATATTTTACGTCACAGTCTGCAGTTAGATTAAGGGACAGAAAAAAGAGATACGACTTGTGACAGAAAGCGATATTCAAAGGAGCATGAAAGAAAAATGAACAGTAAATGTAGAACAGAGGGTAATAGCTCAGTCTGCCAGATAGCAGAGGGTTCGGGATGCAGTACGTTTCAAGCAGAAATTGAACAGAAGGTTGAATTGTAATTCACATAAATTACAGAGGAGAGACAGAGAACGACAGCAGTGCAGAGACAATCAACAAACAGGATCGATTCCATCGCATAATATGTGTGTTCTGGTGCGATGTGAGATTGGGGACCGGGTTCATTTTGTAGAAATCAGTCCCTGGTATAGACTGAGAGTGTGGGTTTCTGCAGGTGTCATTCTCGGGTTCAGTGTGAGAGTGTGGGGTTCATTCTGTATCAGCAGTCTCCGTTACACTGTGAGAGTATGGATTTCATTCTGTATCTTTCAGTCTGTCAGTGTCTGTCTCAGTGTGCGAATGTGGGTTTCATTCTGTATCTGTCAGTCTCTGTTGCACTGTGAGAGTGTGGGTTTCATTCTGTATCAGCAGTCTCTGTTACAGAGTGAGAGTGTGGGTTTCATTCTGTATCTGTCAGTCTCTGCTGCAGGGTGAGAGTGTAGTTTTCATTCTGTGTCTGCCAGTTTCTGTTACAGCGAGAGAGTGTAGGTTTCATTCTGTACCTGTCAGTCTCTGCTACAGTGTGAGAGTGTAGTTTTCATTCTGTGTCTGCCAGTTTCTGTTACAGCGAGAGAGTGTAGGTTTCATTCTGTACCTGTCAGTCTCTGTTACAGTGTGAGAGTGTGGGTTTCATTCTGTATCAGTCAGTCTGTGTTACAGTGTGAGAGTGTGGGATTCATTCTGTATCTGTCAGTCTCTGTTACACTGTGAGAGTGTGGGTTGCATTCTGTATCTGTCAGTCTCTGTTTCAGTGTGAGAGTGTGGATTTCATTCTGTATCTGTCAGTCTCTGTTACACTGTGAGAATGTGGGTTCATTCTGTATCTGTCAGTCTCTGTTACACTGTAAGTATGTGGGTTTCGTTCTGTATCTGTCAGTCTCTGTTACACTGTGAGAATGTGGGTTTCATTCTGTATCTGTCAGTCTCTGTTTCAGTGTGAGAGTGTGGATTTCATTCTGTACCTGTCAGTCTCTGTTACACTGTGAGAGTGTGGGTTCATTCTGTATCTGTCAGTCTCTGTTACACTGTGAGAATGTGGGTTTCATTCTGTATCTGTCAGTCTCCGTTACACTGTGAGAGTGTGGGATTCATTCTGTATCTGTCAGTCTCTGTTACACTGTGAGAATGTGGGTTTCATTCTGTATCTGTCAGTCTCTGTAACAGTGTGAGAGTGTGGATTTCATTCTGTATCTGTCAGTCTCTGTTACACTGTGAGAATGTGGGTTCATTCTGTATCTGTCAGTCTCTGTTACACTGTGAGAATGTGGGTTTCATTCTGTATCTGTCAGTCTCTGTTTCAGTGTGAGAGTGTGGATTTCATTCTGTATCTGTCAGTCTCTGCTGCAGTGTGAGAGGGTGGGTGTTACGTATTCAGGCCTCAATGAATATATGAGTTAGGCGAGGGTTTATATAACAAATAACACGTTCATTAATCACTGAAAATAAACCCCCCAAAAGTAAATAAACACTAACGTAACCGGAAACAGCTGCTGTGCGGTAGCTCAAACAGTTCTTAAAGCGATGTTGCAAAAACAGTTCTTTAAAGTAGTATTGTCAAAAGTTCGATTTGCTCACAGTTCATTTAAAAGGAGAGACTTCATAAGACGATTTAATTTCTCTTTCACGTCGCTTTACTTCGATCCCCGACGTCGAACTTTTCGCACGACGATTTTAACGAAACGGCATAAAGGCACTGACCTTTCCTTTATCACACTGCCCTCAATCTCCTGCCATCCCGCAGAGATTAACAGTAGGACAGTCCAGGAATTCCTTTCGGATAAGGATTACATAAGGTCGAACCCCGTTTCACCGTCGTAAATAGATTCTCCTCGATCTTTAACTCCCGAACTCCGATCTTCTCTCTCCACTGATTCCTCAAACTAGCAGCATTGTTAAGAACCTGCTGGCAATGACCTTTTAAACTTTAGGCATTAGAAAAATCTTCACCCTTCAACTAAACTCCGTCATCACATTAAATCACGCAGTGGCATGAATTCAACTTGCCAAATCCAGCCACGAACTGCTCCTCCTCACAGGGTGGGGTCTTCCTTTTATAACCTGTAAAAAAAACCTGTCACATGATCTCTACTGGTGGGAATATGACATCGTTCCACCATCACAAGACCATTACCTCAAGTCCAGTATAGCTTCAACCCCAGTCACGTGTCAAGGGTACCACTGTCATGTCACGAGTACGTAACAGTGGGTTTCATTCTGTATCTGTCGGTCTCCGCTACAGTGTGAGATTGTGGGTTTCATTCTATATCTGTCAGTTTCTGCTACAGTGTGAGATTGTGGAGTTCATTCTGTATCTGTCAGTCTCTGTTACAGTGTGGGAGTGTGGGCTTCATTCTGTATCTGTCAGTCTTTGCTACAGTGTGAGACTGTGGGTTTCATTCTGTATGTGTCAGTCTCTGTTACAGTGTGAGAGTGTGGGCATCATTCAGTATCTGTCAGTCTCTGCTGCAATGTGAGACTGTGGGTTTCATTCTGTGTCTGCCAGTCTCTTTTACACTGTGAGAGTGTGGGTTTCATTCTGTACCTGAGTCTCTGCCACAGTCTGAGAGGTTGGGTTTCAATCTGTATCTGTCAGTCTGCGTTACAGCGTGAGAGTGTGGGTTTCATTCTTTTTCTGTCAGTCTCTATTACTGTGACGGTGTGGGTTTCATTCTGTATCTGTCAGTCTCTCCTACAGTGTGAGAGTGTAGGTTTCATTCTTTATCAGTCAGTCTCTGTTCGAGTATTTCGTGTGGCGTCTCAGTCCTGCACCTGTGAGACTCTAATTCACTGTGAGCGGGTCTATTTTTCCTCCTTCTTTCTCGCTGTTCCTCAAATTCAGAAAATACTCTGAAAATAGATATTGTATTCCCAGAGCTATTTTTAGAACAAGAGTCTCCGGCATTTTGTTTATGTTAAAATTGTGAGAAAGACAGTGAACTGATGAATGATCACGGCTGTATGGAGCAGTACATCCTGTTTAATAGTCATACGGCAAACAGACCGTTCGGCCCAGCATTACTCGGCATGCGATTCTTGCTAAAAGACATAGAGCCAATGGAACAGCACTCGATCTGTAAAATGGTCCCCTCCTACATTTACACACTTAGTCCAGCGGTCGTGAAGCATCCGGATTCCTTCTTTGTAGGAGTCGCCGTCCTGGACCTCCAGAAGTGGTCCACAGCAGGGGTGATTGATGAGTTCGAAGGAGATGAATTATACAGTTCATGTTACATGCACGTGCATTTCAGCACTTTGAGTGATTATTCAGAAAGTTTGATGTTAATAACTCATCATAACTCATTGAAAAATAAATGCACCAGGTTTGTAAAGTTGACAGCTTCGACCTCAGGCTACGAACTTATCAATCACCCCCCCCCCCCCCCCGCTATAGAGATATCTCTCACAGTTCTAAATTGCTCCTTCACCGTGTATTCGCAACTCTTATGTTTGCCGATTCTGTCACAGATTCCTCAATGTGCACCAGACCATGAATTATCCAGAGTTACTTTCCACTGATAAATAATATAATATTCATTTCGATTTACTTATGACAGCCTCAGACTGCTCTGCAGTATGCCATGCATTTTTCATTGATAAAATTGAGACAGCCTTGTTCCGTGCAGCACTGAAAGTGTTTGTGAGTAGGAATGCGAGGGGAGATCAAGATTCTCATTTGGATTCATCCAAAGCTGCTCATTGCAGCACGCGGTTGATGGAAGAATCTTGAGAATTTGGCGTCACTGATTACGTCACTGCACAGACGGGAATGTTCCCCCCGTCAGGGACATGATGCGCGGAAGAGTTGCTCCTGTGTTGCCGGATGCAGTGTCCTATATTACACCCATCAGTGCAGAAGACCGAGACGAATGAGGGTGAATGGACTTAAGATGCTGAACAGACTGATGTCACAATGTAAACACATGACCTGGACATGTTGGGATCATGGAACAGCAGAGAACAGGAACAAGCCCTGTGACTACTGCTCCTGTGCTGAACACGATACCGAATGAGACTAAACTCTGATGACCGTACCTGACCCATCTCCATTCATTCACTGCATTTTCTTGTGCTACGCCAACAACGTCGTAAACAACAATGTATTACCGACTGCCACAATTGACAGATTCCACAGGCACCCAGCATTATCAGTGAAACAAACAAACTTGTCCCGCGCATCTGAGCTACTCTCCTCTCGTGTTAAATACAGAACTTCGCCCGCTAGATATTTCTACCTTTGTGTGAAAGAATTTAAAACTCTCTAGACATGCGGGGGTTAACCTAATCGCATAGGAATGCTCCTAAGATTTACCTGAGGTCTGAGTTGCAAGTCATAGAATCTAATCCTTGCTAAAGTCTAAACTAGAATGCTACGGCATCATATTGACGTCATGCTCTTATTTGTTGAAAATTTGTCCGAAGTTGAAAGTCACGTTATTATCTAGTACTAATTTCACAGTCAAGCAACGTTATTCTTCAGTGTTTTTAGTTACCTACGCTCGGTCTATATAATGAAGCGGGTCTGCAGGATAATCAGAGACCCTGAGCACCGCTTTTAGGTGTCCGAGCTCTCCATAATATCATGCAATAAAGTCCTTTAGTCTGAAACAATTCTCTGAGTCGGCCTGATTTAATCTGTCTGCTGCTCCTGAGATTTATCCGCAGCACTTGTCCG
This sequence comes from Hypanus sabinus, assembly GCF_030144855.1. NCBI lineage: Eukaryota > Metazoa > Chordata > Chondrichthyes > Myliobatiformes > Dasyatidae > Hypanus > Hypanus sabinus. The sequence goes on from NW_026781306.1 coordinate 374,107, forward strand.
CAACAATTCACCTTCTAGGCCTCTCATAACTCTATCAGGTTCTGCCGGATCTCCCCCTCAGCCTCTGTGCCCAGGAAGGGGAGGTAGAGGGACCATCCGACAGTCCTCTTTTTGACGGACCGGAAGTGGAAGGAGTGAGCAGTTTCAATTTCATTGGTGTTAACTTCTTTGAGGATCCATCCCGGGCCCAATATATTGATGCAATCTCAAAGAGAGCACCACTGTGGCGATTCGTCATTCAGAGTTTGAGAGGAATCTGTCTGTCACGCAGGACTCTCGCACATTTCGACAGATGTACCGTGGAGAGCATTCTAACTGAAAGCATCACCGTCCGCCATGGAGGGGCCACGGCACAGGATCAGAACAGTCTGCTGGAAGATGTTTTCTCAGAAGGCTGCATCATATGCGCTAGCCTCCCAAGCACCCAAGACACCTTCAAAAGACGATGCCTCAAAATGCTGCGTCCATCAGTAAAGAGCTCACCCCACCCACCTCGATCGCCGAGAGGGCACAGGGGCCCGACCACACACACTCAGGGTTTCGGAAGCAGCTTCTTCACATCCGCAATCAGATATGAGAATGGAGATCGATCCGCTGATGAAATCTCCCTTTGTATTTTTCCCTTTCGTTCTGCACGATATATTTAATTTATTTCTGTACAGCCTGCAGTCATTGTAATTTGTAGCTGTATTATTCTGTAATGCAATGTGCGGTTACCGCATGACGACAAAAGCACGTGACACGCATACGGGTCCTGTCTGACTGCAGCTGTGACAGACGGAATGACCTGAGTGACGGGACCTTTGATGACGACGTTGCTTTTTTGAGGAGGCGCCTCCAGTAGATACTTCTCACTCCGAGAAACGACGTGATTGTGATGCGTTGGCAGCTTCACTGCTTCCTTGAGCGAGTGGGGAGTGAGGGACATCGGACACTTCGAAGCCCAGAGGCAGAAGCAGGAAGATGTTGGAGCAGGGCAGGGTACTGCTGGACTGTGGCTCCTAATCCTGGTCCCGTCAATTTAGGATAGATGTGGACGTCTCCATCATGTAGCCGAGAATATTCCTGGGAATACTTCCTTGGGTAAGGATGCTCAGATCCAGGTGAGACTGGAAAAGCTGTTATTACTCGTCCTGGAGCAGAGAAGCCGAAGAAGTGTACAAAGGCTCTGGTAAATCTAGTCAAAAAGAAAAGAAGAGATGACGAAAGGTTTAAAAAGCTAGGTACTGATAGAGAGCTGGAAGGTTATAAGGCCAGCAGGAAGGAGCTCAAGAAAGAAATTAAGAGAGCTGGATGTGGCCTTGAGAAGGCCTTGGCGGGCAGGATTAAGGAAAACCGCAAGGCATGCTACAGGTATGTGAAGTGGAAGAGGATAGGAAGTGAGAGAATAGGACCAATCAAGTGTGACAGTGGAAAAGAGTGTACAGAACCGGGGGTGATAGCGGAGGTACTTAATGAGTACTTCGCTTCAGTATACATTACGGAGAAAGGATCTTGGCAATTGTAGGCATAACCTACAGCGGACGGAAAAGCTTGAGCATGTAGATATTACGGAAGTGGATGTGCCGGAGCTTTGGGGAACACATCAGTTTGGGTAAGTCACCGTGTATTGCACAGAGCCTACAGCAGCAAAAAATCACTGGATATTGTTCAAAGCCGACAGCAGCAACGTTCCCCATATCATCCAATGCTACATCGACGATTGTTGCTGCTCCCTGCATGGTGCTGACCTCCTCGATTTATTCAACTTTGCCTCCAACTTCCACCCTGCCCTCAGATTTCGCTGGTCCATTTCCGACTCCTCCCTTCTCTTTTTCCATCTCTGTCTCCATCTCCGGAGACAGTCTATCCACTGGTATATTTAATAAACCTAATGCCTCACGGCAGTCCGGACGGTGCCACTTTCCACTCTTTCATTTGTAAATAATGCCACCCCTTCAATCAGATTCTCCGTCCTGTCTGTGTCTGCTCTCAGGCTGAGGCTTTTTCATTCCAGAGCAACTGATTCTACTTCCGGTTCCCATTCTGACATGTCAGTCCGTGTCCTCCTCTACAACCAAGGCGGCGACACACAGGATCGTGTACTGACACCTTGTATTCCGTCAGGGTAGCCTCCAGTATCCTGGCATGAACATAGATTTCTCTAATGGCTGGTCATTGCCCACACTCACCCCCACAACCTCTTCACCATTCCGCATTCATGTCTTCCTTTCACAACTTCTCTTCTCACCTGATTTTCCGCACCCTCTGGTGCTCTACCCTAACCAATCCCACCTCCCCTCCCCACACTCTTCCCTTTTTTCTATGGACTTGATTCTGATTCAACCTTCTCCAGACATTTATTTCTTTCACCAATCAGCTTCCCATCTTTTTATTTCACCCCTCCCTCTACCACAGTTGCATCTATCAACTTCCACCTAAACTTATCTTCCCCTGTCAGAGGTTTCTAACCACACTTCTTACATTCTTTTCCGGTACCGATGAAGGGTCTCGGCCCGAAAAACAATGATTGTTTACTCTTTTCCGGAGATGCTGCCTGGCCTGCTTAGTTACTCTAGCATTTTGCGTGCGTTGCTTTGGATTTCCAGTATCTGCAGACTTTCTGGTGTTTGGTATATCTGTCCGAATTTATTTACCCGCGCCTCCACGGAGCCGGCAAAAAGGCAGGCATAGCTGGGCCGCCTTGCGAGTGCTCATGGGTTAGGTTTTGTCTGAGGAAGTGGGAGGATATAAAGGAGAAAGTATTGAGAGTGAGGACAAGCTCCGCCAGTCGGAGGAGAGTGATGGTGGAATGCAACTCGTTGGGTTTGGTGTCCAGATAGAAACGGGAAGCTTTGGGAAATTCCTGCTCAGGGATGGGGGTGTATAGGGACTGGGCATGGATGTTATGTACAATATGATATGTGTCAGGGCACCAGACAACATTGAAAAGATGCAAAGCGTGTGTGCTGTCATGGATGTGTATGGGAAGGGAATGAACCATGGCGAATGAAACGGAGTCAAAGAATACAAATATGATTTTAGTGGGGCAGAACAATCTGTAACGAAGTATTTACCTGAACAAGGACGACTGTGGGAATTGGGTATGAGGTAGAAACGGGAGACGCCGGTTGCGGGAACTATGAGGGTGCTGCAGTGGAATTTGATCCCCAGAGCTAGTCGTGTTGGGGACAAAGGTCTGATGCTCCGTGGTGGGTCCTTTTCGAGGAGTAAGAAGGAGAAGATGTCTGAGAGCTGACGCTGGGCCTCCGGAAGGTAGTTCTGTCTGAGCGCAAATCAATCTGTCTGGACTTTAGAGCAATAATCAAGCACTGATTGCACCTAAAATTAGTGGTGAATTCCTGATTTCGCTACTTAAGTTATAAACATTCTAATCGCGAAAAGTAAACTGAAACTACAGCTAACCTAACTGTTATGAAACTTTGTTTTTGGAGAGGGCAACGTGAAGCAAATCGGCACGGCATATTGAGGAATTTCGAGATAAGTTTTCTATTCAGGAAATTGCTACCGACTTGTTACTAGCTCAATGTTTCTGAAGTGAGATAGCCACTCTGTATTGCACAGTGTGTTTCCAGAAATTCCGAATTACACACAGGGGCAATTTTACCGTCGGGGCTCGATCATAATATGTTGCTCTACTGATTGGGATGTTTATGAAAAGTGATTTGGAATGGCATTAAATTGTCCGTTTAAGTGGGCACTGTTCACTGTCAGCGCGTCACTTTAATTTTGAGAATACTGGGTAGACAGCCTTAAGAAAAGTTAACTGAATTGAATTGAATATATTTTTGACATCCTTCATATAATGAGCAAAAATCTCTACTTTTTCCGTCTAAATGTGCAAAGTGCAGTTACAGTAATTTATGATAAATCGTGTTTAGTACTACTTCTTAGACAATTTGTACCGCTCTTTCTTATTTTAATATAACGGCAGTCAGTATCTTACCGGAACAAGGACAGACGTCTGGATTTCCAGACATATTACGCTCTTTTCACCATAGCCTGATCAGACATGCAGCGTGACAGAGAGTGACCGGAGTGAATGTGATCGGATGAGAAACAGGCATAGATCTTTTGGCAATACAATGTGAATTTCGTGTCACGCACGAGCACAAAGAAATATTTCAATAACTTGTTAAGGAAAATTCGGATAAGAAAAAAACAATTGGGAATGAGGTCTTTGATTATACATTTACAGTTTAAAATCTAAGAGCAGGTGTTGCGGACTTGACAAACTGACGACATGTGACGTGGGGTCAAAACAAGTTCCAGTGGATCATCAGACTACAGGAGCAGAATTAGCCACTCAGTCAATCGAGTCACTTATATCGTGAGCTTCTCCGTTTGCTGAAACTGGAAAGATTCAGCCAGACAGAGAATAGATCGATAAATCTCCCGATCACATGCTGGTAAAGGAGGCACACTGGAACATTAAATAAAATGAAAACTCCAAACAAAATGTAAAGAGAATGGATGTCGGGATGGCAAACACGGCCGGGTCACTGCACAGATTTAGATAAGGACAATTCGAGAATAAATCACTTTGTTTTCAACACCGGATATTAGAGGGACTGATGTGCAAGTTAAAATTCATTTTACTGAACGGAAATATCTAAGCAATCTGATCTATATAAACCAATGCTTCACTTCCTGAAATAATGGAAAGGCAGAACTGCTGGGACAACGACGTTTTCAGGAAGTTCAATTTATTAATACGCTTGTAGAGCAGGTGTAGATTTATTTTCGAAATGGGAGAACGACTTGACCCTTTCAGCTGAGCGGTATAGACATCTAAAATGTTTCCAAACTGAAATAGCGGGGGAGATCAAATGAACTTTCAACTGTTCTCTGAATCTGGTCTGGGTCATTCCATCAATAAATTTATTCGTGCAGCTGCTGAAATTCTGAAACACAGAACCCCAAAACGGTGCCTGAAAAAGCCGAATGGACGTTTCCATGTCGGTGTAGAGGCATCGCATGAGAATGAAGACCAGAGTGGTTATCACCCAACACAGAAGGAAACTCGCCGTCAGGCTGAAGAGTAGATTGATGGATTGTCTCCGACTCTCCATCTCCGGATCTCGCTGTTTCCCGCAATTTCTCCGCCCCTTCAGCCCCCTGCGGACTCTGCTCGCCGCCAGTATCTGTCTGACGGTCAGAGCATTGAGAGTCAAAATGAGGAAGAAAGGAAGTAGCGGATTCAACAGACGGTCCACCCAATAAAACCACTCAAACGATTCTGTGAAAGGAAGTGCGGGCCTATTGGTACAGACCCAGTTACCATTTTCCAACAACGCGGCTCCATTCATATACAGGAAATAAAATGGAATGTTTCTTGAAAGGAAACCGACAGATACTGTGCCTATCACCAATCCTGCAACTTTGGATATGCAGCACTTCGCTTTAAATTCAGCGGAGCAAATGACCACAAAGCGATCGAAAGTGAAAGCGACAGTAAACTACACGGAACAGTCAACGGCCACGTGACACAGGACATAGTGGACAAGGCAGAACGGAGCGTTGTACAGGACTCCGTAGTGAATCCGTATGAAGTATCCGTAGAACTTAAAGTTTCGAAAGTGATATAGCTATTCCGGATTGCGCAATGTGTTTCCAGAAATTCCGAATAAGAGGAAAGGGCAAATTCAAAGTGGGGGCTCAATCAATAGATGAAGTTGCTCCACTGGGGCGTTTTCCGTAAAGTGTTTTTCAACGCTATTACATCATTCAGTTAACTGGGCAGAGTTTACAAGCAGCAGGTCAGTTTTATTTTGAGATAATTCTGGGCAGGTCGAGATAAGAACAGTTAATTGATTACTATTTCTCAGATCCATTGTGCTGTACAAGCATATTTTGATATAATGGTGGTCAATGTCTGACGAGGACGCGGGCAGACGGCTGGTTTTCCAGTCGTATTCGCGATAGCCTGTTGATGCATGGAACATGATGCACAGTGATCGGAGAGAATGTGATTGGTTGAGCGGGAGGAATAGGGCCTTGGAACACGCATAATGTTGTTTATGTGTCACACTAGCATACATGGATATTTAATTAATTTGTTAACGAAAAAATCGTGCAAGAATTGGAGTATGTATATCTTCAGTTCAGGTGGAACGTCAGATCGAAGGACACCAGGCGTTTGTGATTTTGGATTTACAGCTTTACCTGCTCCAGTGCTGAAGCCTCGAGAAACTGGTGATATGTTGTTAAGTGAGAACGAATTCCATAAACCAGAAGACGCTAGAAGAGGAATTAGGTCATTCGGTCAGTCGAAGCCGCCATCATGGCTGATTTATTAACCCTTTCAACGCTATTCTCCTGCTCTTCCAGAACCTTTGAAGCCCTGATTAACCAGAATGCTCTAAAACTTGGCCTTAACTGTAGTCAGTGACTTGACCTACACAACCGACTGTGCCTGTCGTGTCCACGGATTTACCGACCTCTGGTTAAAGATACTTTCCCCTCTCGCCTGTGTTCAAAGGGGAGTCGCTTAATTCTGAGGCTGTCATCTCTGGTTCTACACTCCTTCACTGCAGGAAACGTCCGCTCTACATCTTCTTTATGCAGACCTTCCGAATTTTTAGATCTCCTCTCATTATCATAAACTGCCGCGATTACAGATTCGGAGCTATCATTTCACAGTCATTGGTCACAACGCAGCTCCTTGCGACACGTGACACCGCAGAGAGGCCGCAGTTCAATCCCATCACGCGCAACATCTTGGAAAAATTAATAATAAAACGGAAATGTATAAAACAGGAATACAGCTTCCATGACCGGCATTATAATGGCTCGCACTCAATGTAGGAATTGAGAAAATATATTCTATGAAATTAGTTGAATGTATAAAATGGCGAATCTAAATTGCTTATAGCTTTCCTCATGTTCGACATTATTACCGTGAAGGGGCTGAAATCGTGCTATTTCAAGGGCAATTTGTATTTACTTTATGAAGTTGGGAAGGTGAACTTACGCGACGTCAAAACAGAGCGAAGTTGGGCCGAAACAAAATTATAATTCATTTATATTGTGGGCTTCCATTTGCGCTGAAACCAGTAAGCTTCCGCCAGACAGAACAAGGACAACAAACTTCCTAGTAGCATGCTGGTAGAGCAGCCGAACTGGAACATTAATTACAGTGAAAGCACGGGCCAAGAGGGAAAGAGAATGGATGTCGGGATCGGCCGCCATTGTATCATCGCTCCAAATGTGGAGGTAATGGACAATTAGAGAATGGATCGATCAGTTCTCTGTATTGGATACCCGGGTGATTTAAAGTGCGAGGTAAAACACATTTGACAGAAGGAAAATTACCAAACAATTTTACAGGAAAGCAGAGTATTTTACTGAAATAAAGGCAAAGCACATCTGTTAGAAACACAGGTACTGTTTGAAAATGGAAACGTTTTCAGGGAGTTTCGTTTATTAATTTTCTCGCAAAGCAATTGTGGGTTTATCTCCATAATTGTAAATTTATTCGACGCTTTCATCTGAGCAGAGTAGTTTTCTAAAACAGTTCAAAACTAAGGTAGGGGGGAGAGCAGAAGAACTTTCACCTGCTCTCTGAATCTGGTCTGGGTCACTCCGTAGATAAAAGTATTTGTGCAGCTGCTGAAATTCTGAATCACAGAACCCGCAAACTGTGCCTGAAAAAGCCGAATGGACGTTTCCAGGTCTGTGTAGAGGCATCGCATGAGAATGAAGATCAGAGTGGTTGTCGCCCAACAGAGAAGGAAACTCGCCGACAGGCTGAGGTGCAGAATGATGGATTGTCTCCGACCCTCCATCTCCGGATCTCGCTGTTTCTCGCAATTTCCCCGTCCCTTCAGCGCCCTGCGGACCCTGCTCGCCGCCAGTATCTGTCTGACGGTCAGAGTATCGAGGGTCAAAATGAGGAAGAAAGGAAGTAGCGGATTCAACAGACGGTCCACCCAATAAAACCCCTCAAACGATGGCGAGAAAGGCACTACAGGTCTACTGAAACAAATCCAATTACCCCTCACCAACAACGCTATTCTTTCCATATACATGAAATAAAATGGCATGTTTTTAAAAAAGAAGCCGAGAGATAGTGCGCCCATCACCGTACCCGCAATTCTGGGGGTGCAGTATTTTGCTTTAAAAGTAGGCGAGCAAATGGCCACAAAGCGATCGAAAGTGAAAGCGACAGTAAACCACACGGAACAGTCAACGGTCACGTGACACAGGGCGTAGTGGACAAGGCAGAACGGAGCGTTGTCCAGGACTCCGTAATTAAATCGGTATGCTCGACTCATCTGGTAGAACAGGACTTCGATAATCACCACCATTAGATCCGCCGCAGCCATCGCCACCAGGTACCGCGTGACGCATTTGGAGAGACCGCAGTTTCCCCGGCTGAGAATGATGATCGCCACAAGGTTAACTGCAGTGACAAAAAAGACCAAAAATTAGAATTAAAAAAAAAATATAACACATTTTGCGTGGAGATACAGCCATGATCTGTTCCCTTGAAGTAAAATCCGTTGTTCATCTCTGCTGGACATTATCAGTGGAAGTAAAGAATACCTGTGTTTTTGCGGTTTGTTTGAAAGCCTGACCGCAGCACAAAGCGCTTTACAGGAGCACCTGCTGCTTTGTCTCCTCACGTTCACCGATGCAGCAGCGATGAGTAGAGTCCAAGAATGATAGATCATAGAAACGCTCCCTTCGGCCCATATCTCCATGTCGACCGGCACGGCCATCTGAGCTGATCGCGTTCGTTCGCGTTTGGATCACATCTCTCTAAGGCTTTCGCATTTCTCAAACTGTCCAGGTGTATTTTAAATATTGTTAACGACTCTGTATCGCCCATTTCCTTTGTCAGGCTGTTCAAAACACAGAGTGACTTCTGTTTGAGAAAACGTCGCTCGGAATCCAGCTACATTTCTGCCCTCTGATCTTAAGTCTACCCCCTCTTGTTCACGATTACCCAACCACACGGAGATGAATGACTGTATCAATACATTATCGTGGCTTTATGCATCTTTAATAAGCCATCTGCGAATTGCCTGCCTCAAAGAATAAAATGCCACTCGGCCGAACCTCTCCCTGTAACTCAAGCCCTGGAGTTCCGGCAGCATCTTTGTAAATATTCTTTAGCGTACAGCTGCCTTTCCTATAACAGGGCGACCAAGACTGTTCACAGATCTACAAGCGCGGTATCTCCATGGAGAGAGGTAGTGTAATTGAAGTGCGCGTCTACGCTTCTTTCTAGAGGCTTTAGTTATTATTCGATTGCAAGGTCAGATTCTGAAACCAAGATCTCGCACCCCAGCAACCTTCGGGGACAAACCTTTGCTCTGAGCAGAATATTGTTACCCGGTCTTAAAAGTGCTCGGCACTTGTAATGTTTTTCTTATATTTGGAATATCCATGTCAAACAATGATAAAACACAACACAACACAGGTAAAGGCTGTCAGGCAGTCACCCCTGACAGGGAGTATGCCAACGTGAAATGTTCTGACTGAACGGCGTTGGTGGTTTCTGTCTTTATTGTGACCATTTTTGACAGTGTTGCAACCTGAAATAATGACAACACAAATAGGTTGAAGCTCTAAAATGTTCCAATTTAAATGTGGTACGTTTAGTATTTAGCACATTTATGGATTATATTCAGTAATACAGTTAATTTCACGGTATTACATAATTATATTAACAATGATTTCAAAAAAATATTTACAGAGTGACCTATTTCAGTTCTGGCGCAGCTGCGTACCCGCGCATCTGCGAGGGAACAGTGCTGATACCAAAAAAACATAGATCAGAATTTGAGACTGGAAAACTTGGGAATTATCAAAGAGTAGAAAATGGATCGTCCTTCAATTGAACAGCGCTGGGAGGGGAAAATAGAAGGGGGAAATGAGTTTACCTTTCAGAAAGATGGAAGAGAAATTTTTGGTGGAAATTGGTAAATTTGCACTTGGGCGCTCAGCCGCTGGAAGATGCGTGCGCGAGTGTTTGTGGAGCGACAAGAGTCTCTGGATCACAGCCGTGGCGGCGCATCGATTATGGTGAAATGGAATCCTACCGCACGGCCGCGTCATTGGAATCCCTGTCTTTAGACGAGTCTCTTTCAGCCTTCCCTAACAAGCCGGCCTCGGTAACGAAGCACACGGCACTACTGAGTTGCTGTAAAGCCTCATTTGTTTCATAAATGTCCTTTAGGGATGGAGAATATTCGCCTTTATCTGGATTTTATGTGACTGTAGACCCAAGAATGCTGTGGATTGTTCCATTAATCATCATTTGATCGGGAAAATTAGAGAGACCGTAATAATATCAGTATTGTCTGCGATGCTCACTTCCCGTGAACCTGAATTAGAAAAGGGAACAGAATTTCACAAGTTGAAATCAAAGCTATTTACTGTGAGTTTAAACGCCAATCTACTGCTCACGTGACAGGGTTGGAAGGAATGAGGTCCGCTAATGACGGGAGGCTTTGCTGGACATGGGTTGTTTGTGTGGTGTCTGTACAGTTCGAGGTCTCACGTCACAAATGAGAAGATTACAGGCAGTTCCAGTGACAAGACTGCATGAACCAGGTTAAAATATTAACAGGACAGGAGATTGAGAGGAACGAGACAGCGTTTTAGGAATTTTTAATAAACACCGATTAAAATCAAATCAGCAGTCGCTGAGAGCGGCGGGACGTCTCTGTTTCTGTATAAGTAACGAATGGCACTTACCCGGGATACCGACAATTACAATCACTGTGTAATAAATAGCCCTCTCTTCAAGCATTGTTAATCCAAGGCTGTTAGTATTTGCAATTCTTTTCGGAATATTTCCAATTTCTAAATATCATAAAAGTTGTAAATAGCCATTAAGTAAACTCAAACAGCTATAACAACGCCCAGAGAGGAAATTTCTTTTACGCCTGCAGAGTAAAACTCTTCACCGATCACACGTTGTTGAGAGTCCACCGCGTCTGGATGTTTCCGTCCTCAATGTAGCTGAAGCACAGAATGACATTCTTTTATAGAATAATAGGTTACTAATGATGAAAACAACTTGTACATTACTACAATTTACTACTAATAATTGCTACTAATTAGCCATTACTTCTCTGTTTTCGCGAACCGTAATGCCAAAGGGGAAACAACACGCCTTATTTCATTGAACTGAAAACAACACCAGTCTTGTAGTCTCAAGGGACGGCTAACGCTGGGACCACATCACCTTTGCCCAGTAACTCGTTTTATTGCATATGTTAAATACAGCAAAGTAATACAGAAAGACATGGCAAAAGTAAAGGCAAACAAAATGAGGTAACAGTAAATTTCACTTTTGCCCAGTAACAAGCCTTATTGCATTTCTTTGTAGCTGTCGTCCCTTTCATCGGTGAAGACACAGTGGATGTAGGAACTGTTTCCAGCGTCACCTCTCTGTGGGAGAGAGGACGATGTTGTGCAGTGGTGCATTGGAGCCACCAGGTGGTCTGTGTGTCCGGATGTGTTGCTATTGTAGTGGCTGTGAAGCTGGTATTGTGGCGGTGAAAAGTACTCGGGGTGAGCCATCATATTACTCATCATTGCAGATCCCTCTGCAACAGAGTTAGTCAGTTTTTCAATGCTCGTCATCAGTCGGGTCATACTATCCGTGAACTCCCTGTCGGTTGCCTCCATACGCTCCAGTGTTTGCTTTTTTTAAGTCCTCCTGCGCGGAGCCAACAACTGTCCGTCGTTTGGCAATTTCCTTTTAGGTTTCTCTAGTCGCACCAACGCGCAGCAAATCCTTCACGGCGAGGTTCGACACCAAACATGTCGCTTGATTATGTGAATGCGTCCGACGCATGCCCAGTAGGAGGAGATTCGCCCAACTAACCATTTTAATGTGGACGGAGGTACTTTCAAATACGCCTGGTGTGGACGCGTATCGTTATTACACGAAACCGGCGTTTTCAAAATTATCCGGTATAATGTGGACGAAGCTTCTGATTCACTTACTTTGCTACGGTGACTTTTTCCTGGATATGATACATTGACATCAATATTTTGTATTTTGGCGCAATCCCTCACTGTTTGCACTGTCACCGAGTCAGTTGCAAACACAGATGTTGGCAAGTATGCGGCGCGAAATGCAAACCAATTACCCCAGCATTACAGACATTATCCGCTGCTGTAACAGAGAGAGGGAAAAATAGAAAGCATTGTATCAACATCGGTGTAAATGCAAATAGCTGCCAGTAAAGATATTACTGAGTCAGCAGGTTGGATTTCAGAAAGAAATTGATTCGGGGGAAAAGTGCGTATTAGCTGCTAAAGTTACGAATGTAAGTGTGTACCTCTAATATATCTTATAACGTATCTGTTTAAAATGTCCTACTCGTTCTGTGGATTTTGAAACGGTGAAGTAAGGGACAAGGCCGATGATGAATCCACACGAGGAACAGTGAGATGCTGAACAACTGTGGCGCGCAATTCGCTGTTGGTATACAATGGGCGGATAAGGCTGCCATTCACTGTCCTGTTGGTTACGAGCACAACCATCCACACCTTTCCCCCTGGTGGGAATACCGGCATAATTTAACAGAATACTTTCCGCCCTCTATAGATTCCAAACGGATTCTTTTCATGGTCGAACGTAAAAATGCCCGTTCTTGACGTTACCTTCGCGGTGCCGTGCAGAAATAAATACAGGACCGACAGGTAGGGCCACACCATCACACAAAGCCATATTAAAAGCCATTAATAGCAAACACACAGGCAAATGAACGTCAGCACATGTATTATATTCTTTGTCGATCTCCCAGTTCATGACTTTCTCCTCCCAGTCGGAACGCGTTGAACACGATTCACGGTGGAGTCAGAATATCGATTAAAGGATTGAAGAAACAATAGCGACATTGAAACAGCTGCAAGGCCATGTTGTAGAAACAAGGATTATTCAGAGAAGAATGAAAGAAAAAGAACAAAACATTGGGAGAACAGTGTCATAGGCCAGTCTGCCAGAGAGAGGAAAGGATTGAGCATGCAGTCGGCTACAAGGTGAAAATGAAGAGAGGGTTACAGTGCTACAGTGTGAGAGTGTGGGGTTCATTCTGTATCTGTCAGTCTCTGTTACAGTGTGAGAGTGTGGGTTTCATTCTGTATCTGTTAGTCTCCGCTACAGTGTGGGTTTCATTTTCAATTTGTCTGCCTCGGCTCCACTGTTAAGTTTGTCGTCTCAGTCCTTTACCTGTGAGACTCTGATTCAGTCCAAGCGAGAGTAATTTTTCTCATTTTTTCCCGCTGTTCCGCGAACCCTGTAAATACTCTTAAAATACACTCTGTATTTCCTGAGCTATTGTTAGAACACGAGTTGCTTGCAGTCGGTTTATGTTATAATTGATGGACAGTGCACCAATGAATGATGACGGCTGTATCCAGCAGGACATTCAGCATCGTAGAGTCATATGGCAAACAGACTATTCGTTACTGAACCACTTAGAGCCAATTGAGCAGCACGTGATCTGTAACTTTCTGTGGTTTGGCAAACCAACCTCTTAAATGTTTAATGAAAATAATCAAATTAAGTAAATACATTAAGTTATATAAATAAGTGAGTAATTAAATTAATAATTTGATTGAAGTAAGACCAACCGAGTTAGAGCGTTTCATGTTCCAGGATCATTTGTATGAATACATTTCCTCTCAGCAAATCCAAATTGTTACCTTCACCGTGTATCTGCTCTCTTATGTGTGCCGATTCTGTCACATTTTCCTCAATGTGCACCAGACCATGAATCTATTCGAGTTATGTCCACCTCATAAATAATATAATTTTCATTTCGGATTTCTTATGATAACTTCATACTTGTCTGCAAATGCCATGAATTTTTCATTGCTAAATGTATGTTTCCGTAGTTCTGTGCAGCACTGAGAGAGTTTCTGAAAAGGAATGCGAGGGAAGGTCAAGCTTCACATTTGGAATAATCCAAGTTCCACATTTGCAGCACCCGGTTCTTTGATGACGTCCTGAGAATCTGGCGTCACTGGTTACGTCACAGCTCAGCCGGGAATGTTCCGCTCGTCAGGGACAGGGTGGACGGAAGAGAAGGCTCCTGTGTTGCAAGACACCGTGTCCTATATGACACAGTGCTGAAGAACGAGATGAATGGAGGAGAATAGATAGCTGATAATTAATAGATTGATATTACAATCTGAACACGTCAGCTGGAGATGTTGGGATCCTGGGAACAGTAGAGAACAGGAACAAGCCCTTTGACTCCCTACTTCTGCGCTGAACAAGGTACCTAATGAGATTAAACTCTGATAACTGTACATGACCAGTCTCCCTTCATTCACTGCATACTCATGTGCTTTGACTGAATATTTACCGTTACGGGAAGCTAGAGGTTATATCTCAAAAGATGGCAAACCTGTACCATCAGCTCCCATGTTGAAGTAAATATTTGAGAAGGGAAGTGGAAACACTTATGAATTAAACAAGAAGGTTAAGGCTCATTTACAGACTTCCCCGGAAGGGAGCAGGAAGACTGGTGGGTTCGGCAAACCAGAATCAATCTGGGTGGTGAAAGCGAATCCAGATGTAGAGCTAGGGATGACGGAGAAACCAGCAAACTGTACAGATATAGACTAAGTCATGACTCATTAACAGGGTCAGGAATTAGCAAAGATACAAAGAGGCGAAGATTCTGAAGAGTTTGGGAAATATCGAGGGATACAGGCACGGAATCGGGTTGTACTTAATAATGGTAAATTTGTGGTGCCAAAATGGCGAAAAAAAATCAGGTGAGGTACTGGCACCATGACATTTGTGGGCATCAAGGATCAGAGAGAACTATGGAACTGTTGAAGAAACTGTGTTGGTGGCCGAAATTGCGATGAGATGTACAATATTATTGTAAGAATTGTTTGATTTGTGCCCAGTGATAACATAGATAAATCGGCTAGGGAAGCAGTTTTGAGACACGTCCCGTAGAAGTACCGTGTGGTAATCTGCAGGTTTATTTTGTTGCTTCTTCACCTCCATCGCCTGGAGGACTGAAATAAATCCACGAGATAGTGGTAGCGGTCAACAAGTGGATACAGGTTTCCACAACTAGATCATGAAAACTGCTGATGTTACAGCCAGGATTTTGTCCGAGAGAGTTTATCCCGTTGGGGACTGCCATGGACTCTAGAATCAGCTCATGGTCCCCGCTGCACTGCAGAGGTGACATGAAATATAATGAAACTGTTTGGGGTAAAACGAAAGTTCCATATTCTCTATCGAGCACAATACGGCGCGATTGTTGAACGGAAGAACTGGACTTTAAAGACAATGTTGTCTAAAACGGCGAAACGGCTCCTGGGTAAGTGTCGTACACTATGTTCTTATGATAGTCCTCGTCATAGAAGCATCCCCTCCTGCATTTGCACGTTATAAGTTGACAATTCGTAGAACAATGAAAGTGTTAGTATTCCTGTTTGTCTAGACTTATCACTGACTGAGTATGATGGCATTGGAAAGGACAAATGCAAGCAGCAATTAATTGAACCTATTAAGGAGGCCCATTATGATGCCGCCCATAATACGTGACGGAAAAAAACGGCAAAGCGAAGCTTGTTTCAAGGTGCAAGCAAAACCGCGGGCGTTGGAAATAGGACAGAAGGTTCTGATGACATTGCATCAGCAGAGCCCCTTTACACCTTCCAGATTTGTCGGCACCGATCCAGTCCATCAGCATATCGAATCCAGACCGCTCCAAATAAGTTGGGTTGGTATCATGTTAACCAACTCAAACCCCTTAGAAATAGTCAATGTCCTCTAGCAGCTGAGTTCCAGAAAACATATTGTCAATGGGATGCTCTGGTCCAAGATGAGATAATCCTCTTGGATTTAAGTTTCAGGCAATCGACGGATGATGGAGCACTTGCCCCCTCAGTGAGATGGGTGACAACTTCCATTTTGTACCTGGAGGATCGAGGCAGTTCACATCTCTGCACTAGCCCGAGAGAAAACAGAGACACTGGAAGAGAGAAACAGATGGGAGAACGTGTTTGTTGCGTGGATGTTTGGAAATAAAGTGCGGGATAATTGATCTGATATGAATGAATTTTAGCAAGGCATTAAATTTATCAATGGTAGGACCATTCGTAACGTTAGAAGTTTAGGTATCCAGGGAAAGTTCGCTGATGAATCCTGACCTGACGCCCACAGAAGACAGAGGATAGTAGTAGATGGATTTATCCCTGGATTTTGGTGACCGGTGTCCTGCAGAGATCTGTTTTGAGACCGCCAGCTTTTTGTGTTTTATGAACGATTTGGATGACGAGGTGGTAGGGTGGTTTATTGTGTTTTCAATGATGTGGAGGTTGGTGGAATTATGGATGGTATAGAAAGTCGTCACAGATTATAACAGGACAGTGACGGGACGCAGAGCAGCGCTGAGAAGTTACGGATGGAGTTCAAACCGGAAAGGTGCGAAGTGATTCACTTTGGAAGGATGAACCTGAAGGCAGAGGTGATACTTTCTCGAGTCAACCGAGGGCCGCACATTAGTACGAGTTCCACAATGGAAACAGAGTTGTGAGACTTACTCCAATAAGCCGAGGCCCGCTCATCGCTACGAGAACCACAACAGGCACAGAGCGGTGTACTGCAAGAGCAGAAGGAAGTGTGATTGACAGATGAGCTTAAACGCATCCAGTGTTCTGCACAATCACATCGTGACGCTCTAAAGGCAACATACCTAACAGTAAATCAGGCGGACAAAAAATGACAACTTAAGGAGTACATTCAGATCGGAATGGTGTGACTAGTGGTGTTCCACAAGGATCCGTTCTTGGACCTCTACTTTTCGTGATTTTAACTAACGAGCTGGATGTGGGGGTAGAAAGTTGGGTTAGGAAGTTTGCAGACGACAAAAAGGTTGGTGGTGCTGTAGATAGTACAGACGATAGTCGAAGATTGCAGAGAGACATTGATAGGATGCTGAAGCGGGCTGAGAAGTGGCAGACGGAGTTCAGACCGGAGAAGTGTGAGGTGGTACACTTTGGAAGGACGACCTCCAAAGCAGAGTACAAAATAAATGGCAAAATGCTTGGCAGTGTGGAGGAGCAGAGGGATCTGGGAATACATGTCCACAGATCTCTGAAATTTGCCAGACTGGTAGATAGGGTAGTTGAGAAAGCATATGGGGTGTTAGCTTCATAACTCGAGGGATTGAGTTTAATGGATGGGATGCAATGATGCATCTCTATAAAACTCTAGTTAGGCCACACTTGGAGTACTGTGTCCAGTTCTGGTCGCCTCAATATAGAACCGATGTGGAAGCATTGGAAAGGGTACAGAGGAGATTTAGCAGGATGCTGCATGGTTTAGAGAGTATGGATTATGATAAGTGATTAAGGGAGCTAGGGCTTTACGCTTTGGAGAGAAGGAGGATGAGAAGAGACATGATAGACGTGCACAAGATATTAAGAGGAATAGATAAAGTGGACAGCCAGCGCCTCTTCCCCAGGGAACCACGGCTCAGTACAAGAGGACATAGCTTTAAGGTAAGGAGAAGAAGGTTCAAGGGGGATATTAGAGGAAGGTTTTTCACTCAGAGAGTGGTTGGTATGTCGAATGAACTGCCTGAGTCAGTGGCGGAGGCAGATACACTAGTGAAGTTGAAGAGATTACTAGACAGGTATATGGAGGAATTTAAGTTGGGTGGTTATATGGGAGGCAGGGTTTGAGGGTCAGCATAACTGTGGGCCCAAGGGCCTGTAATGTGCTGTGTATTCTATGTTCTATGTAATGGAAAATAATCGCACAGTGTGGAAACCTGCAGATTGTTTACAGATTTCACTTGCTACTTTTGTTCAGAGAGAAAGGATGGAAAATAGTGATAGTATTGTGGCAGGTTTGAGAATATTTTTAAAATTAAACAGACTACATCGCACGTCACGGGTATGAGGTGGTCAAGTCATTCACTGAGAGAGGGCAGGCTCCTGCCAAACGGCCCATGAGTGCGCTGGAAAACATTGCCTTCAAACTGTCCACAGCCCTCGCTAATTTCCCGAGGACACGTTCCATTTTTGGCCACAGGTCTTTGAAAGTGTTTGGAGGAATATGGCAGTGTATTTTATTGTAACACATGTCAGCTGTCACTGTGATTTCCATCACCCAAACCGCCCGGAATGACTGGAACGAAAGAAACAAAAGAATGAACGAATATTCCCCTTTAATAAAGAAGTGTTCTTCATTTCACCTGCCAGAACAAACTCCTTCCCTCAGTTTCAGAAGCGAATGTGCTCCGTCAAATGTTACAAAATAAATGGACTTCAAGCTGAAAGCCTACTTTGAAAGCTACGCTGACAAAATAACATGGAAAATTCACATCATATTTTGCTTTAACGAACGAAAAGATGAATGAATATTCCCCGTGAATAGAGAAATGTTCTTCATTGCAGCCGCCAGCTCCTTCCCACAATTTCAGAAGCGAATGTGCGTGATCAAATATTACAAAGTAAACTGACTTCAAGATGAATGCCTGTTTTAAAGCAGCAATGATATAAATTTATGCTACTTAAATAGCTGAAGCCAGGTATCATTGAAAATAAAATGCAAAATCCACATCATATGTTCTTTCAATCTAAATGGATTGTAATATCCCTTGAGGAGTCAAATTCGGGATACGGGAGAAGTGAGTAAAAATAGCTTAACGTAAGTGTTTGTGCATTTGTTTGCCACTAAGGTACCTGACGTGATAGTCACGCTAATTGCCGCAGTGGAATTTCTCTCACCCCAATAAAAGTCTACTAAACCAATCCCCAGTCCATCTGAGCAGCTGAAACACTCCGTACAACTGAATGCTGTTTCTGACGGAATATGGGATATGCGGCGATTTACTACATCGCGGCCATTTTCTATCCCGCACTTGTCGCGGTTGGTGTCCCCGGTAAGATGCCGGAGCTGGTTACTTTATGTATGGTGGCGTCGTAACTCTGCTGCGTTATCCGCACTGTTACTGAGCACAGATACTACCATCGGCTGCAACGTGTTTCCTGAATGGAGGATTCAGGCATCTAATGGTTTTATTTCCATTTTCCATACTTCCATAGCGGTGTTTTCTACTTTTGTTAATTAAGTTGGTGCCGATATCGTCACTGTTTCATAATTTCACCTCGAAAGGCTTTCTGAAGTGATGCTGGTCTCGGCTTTTCTAGGCCCGAGTCGCTATCAGTGCAGACACTTCGACCTTATAACAACGTGGCAGCTTATTTAAATGACTGTCCAGTCTATTTTCAACACGTAGGACCGTTCTTCGGTAAGTCTGTAAATGAGAACTCGTGCTTTATATCTCCTAGACTCCACTATGTCACCGCTACAAACAATCCCCTCAGCTATGTCACCTCTAATAACGGAAGTGGTGTTGTTTACAGGAGCGATCGACTGCTCACCGGTCCGTGAGTCGTGGAACTCGGATGCCTCGCTCTGCACTGTGGGAAGGTCGCCAATCCACTGACACTCACATCCGTCATTGTCCTCCAGCCGGAGTGCAGCGACGGAGACCTCACACACTGCATTCCCGCTTTCCACTTCCAAAGAGACCATCCCTGCATAGATTCGGTAAAATGGGGACAGTCAGGGAACTGACCATATTTCTATTCTGTTTTCAAATTTATTGCAGTTAACTTAACGGCGATTGTGATCCTTTCTCGGGGAAAATGCGGACTGTCGAAATGCATCACCCGTTACCTGGTTGGAATGGCGACAGCGGATCTGATGGTGGTTATCGTTGTTGCTTTAGTGGAGCAGACCAACAATATCTACATTTATTCCAGATCCCTGCTCATCACTCCGGTATGCGCTCTGACACTTGTATTTCGGGTAGTAACGACGGACTGTTCTGTTTGGTTCACGGTCAGTTTTACCTTCGATCGCTTCATCGCAATATGTTGTCGAAAGCTGCGGGAGCGATGCTGCACCGAGAGAACAGCAACGGTGGTTATGGTGACCGTGGTTATAGTGAGCTGCGGGAAATGTGCCCCGCTTTACTTTGCCGTTGAACCTTACGTCATCATTGACAACATGCCGTGGCGGTGCACCGCCACATATGAATACGCCACTTTACCCGTGTGGAGAGGATACCAATTACTGCTCAGTATTTTAAAACCATTGCTACCAATCGGATTAATTCTGGTGTTTAACGGGTTAACCGTAAGACATATCGTTGTGGCAAATAGAGTCCGCAGAAAGCTTCGTAACAGCAGCGACAGTCAGAAAGATGCCGAGGTGGAGAAACGCAGAAAATCGATGATTTTGCTGTTTTCTATCTCAGCTAATTTCATATTATTTTGGATGCCCTATGTAGCCCATTCCTTAAAATGGCAAAGGGAAAATTATTTTTACGAGAACAGATATTTGAGTTCCCCCGCATACATCCTCCAACAATTTGGGTACATTTTGCAAATCCTCAGCATATGCACCAATACCTGCATCTATACACTGACACAGAGGAAATTCAGAGAAGAGCTGAGGAATGGAATGAAGTATGTGTTTACATTAAATGGCCATCTGTGTAGATAACGCCCGTGTCTAACGGCAATTCAGCGGAGTTTTCAAATAAAGCCATTTTACAATGAACAAGTTTGGCAAATATGTCATAGATTCAAATAATCATATGCCTTGTCATCCGGAAATTGCAGAATTGGCGGAAGATTGCTAACCATACATTTCGGGCAGCTAGCTATACAAACGCTCAATGCTGCTGGCGTGATTGTTGCATTGGTTGAAGTATCTTCCAAACTATCACAGATACTCTACTCTCACAAGTGCAGGAATGGCTGGTGGACTTCAGGGCTTTCCGGGTTTTAGATGTTGAAGAATTGACAGGGTCGGGTAACAGAGTGTAAAGGGAGTGCGATGGGAAACCAGGGATAGCATCGCAGACCGAGAAAGGGAGGACAACGTGGAGCGTTCGTTTGTTAATAGACTGGGAGACGAACACAGAAACGTGATCTCCCCATTTGGAGCATTCTGTACAGTCGCCCACCAGATCAACCAAATAAGTGCAACGGGAACAGTAAAGAAACGATCGTAGCGGATATTGCACATCGGCCATGTTATTGGCACGGTATCTGAAACTTCCACAATATTCTTTGGCATCTCCCCAGGGTGAAAGTTTCAGGTAAAGCATAATTTCTCAGTTGTGTCCAGGAAGGATTCATGTCACTATATGAAGACAGGCGGACTAGCGAACAGGCGGACTAGCGACTAGCCATACCGGATGTAATATTAGAAAAAGAAACGTATCAGGTGACAGATCTCTGGGTGGGTCAGCAGTTCAGAGCAATAGGACAGATCTGCCCTCGATTTACTTTGCACATGGATAGGACCAGCGAGCATGGAATCTGTTTCAATGTCAGTCTGAGAATTCTGGTGCTACCTGTCAGGAACTTGGGAACGTACATTGTGAAATGATATAACTATAGAAATACGCAACAGATATGTGGAGATTGTTTAGGAAGACCTGTTATGGGGTTCAGTAAGGACTTGTTTCATTGTCGCAGGACAAGGATAATAGCATAAGAAAACCCTGGGTGACAGGAAAGTTGGAACAACTCGTCAAGAGGAAGAATGAAAGGCACTTAAGATCTAGGGAGAAAGGATCAGGTAGGGTTATGGAAGTTCACAATGCAGACAGGGGACTTAGAAAAGACTTAAAAAAGTTAGAAGGGGACTTGAGAAGTCCTTGGCGAGTTGCACTGTGAAGAACAGGAGGAGACTGGAAAGAGTGTGGGCAGATCAGATGTAAAAGAGGAAAACTTGTGTCTGGAGTCCAAGGAGGCGGTGAGGCTCCTCACTGAATACATTGATCAATGTGAACTTAGGGTAAAAAGGCAGATATGCTCGGATATGACGACGCTGAGAAAGAGGATGCGCTAGAAACTTGGAAAACATTATGATAGATGATTCCCCGATGCCGGAAGGGAAATAGTCCAGGTGATTTTGAAAGGGAACAAAGACATTGCTGAGCTTCTAGACAGGATATTTGTGTTTTTCCTGGCCAAGGAAGTAGAACTAGAAGATTAGAGGTTGGCAAATGTTTTTCATCCGTTGAAGCAAGATAATAGGGATACTCGTTGGAAGTATAGGCCAGTGAGTCTTTCATCAGTAGTGCGTAAACTATTGTAGAGGATAATTGAAGAGGAAATTTATGAGTATTTGGAGAAACGTAGTCTGGTTACGGAGAGACATCGTGGCTTTGAGGGGTGTGTTGTCCTATATAAGCCAGATTGAATTATTTGTTAAAATGAAATAAAGCAAACAGAAAAATCTGAATAGTCGATGTAGTTGTATTAATTCAGAAAGTCAGGCAGTATGGGATCTAGGTAACCCTGCGTTGACAGAAGGCAGATGATGTAGTAGATAGAGTGAATACTGGCTGGAAGACAGCGGGCAGCCGCGTCCCGCTAGGAGTGTGGAAATTTCGGGATATTTTACAACGTTTGCACTCTGCAGTTGCAGTGTTCCGAGAAATAGGGCTGAGGGAAATAATCGATTTAATCTGACCACAGAACGCAGCTGGATAATTTATGGAATTAGGGCTGACGAAGTAAGCAAATCGCTGAGCTATTTACTACACCGACACATTATCTAATCTGGCCTGTCATTTACATATTACAGGGCAGATGCTACAATGACCTCAAAGCAATATTTTCCAATGCAGGCCTTCATCTTAAAACCAGTATTTAAAATGTTTCAGAGCAGCTTCTCATTAAAAGAACCGACCGTCCAGAATGACAATTCAAGTACGCACCAATTTATCCCAATACCCCTGAATCATGCTTTCATCGTATCGGCTGCAGATACGCACAAACCTCAATCCATTTAACCCTGAATCCACATGGCCAGTGTGAAATCCGTGTCTCGCTCTGAAATTAATAATAAATGAAACATACAAAACGACACAAACTAAAAACAGCGAGCAAAGCAAACATCCGGTCTCACAGTTGTCTTCCTTCAACACCATCGCAGGAAATTGGAGAATATAGAATAAACAACTTCCAAAGCAGAAGGCCTGAGCACGTGTTCTGTGGAGGAGATGGGAGAGTGAGATGTGGAGACCTGAGGCGAGCATTCCTCAGCACATCATAGAATTTCGGAAATATACGCAGCCTCCGAATTTCACATCAGTTCCTGGAAATCACTTCTGGCAAGGAGACATTCATTTTTTTGTCACGAGTATGGTGAAAAAGAAGATTAATTAAATCACCCCCCAAACACAACCTAAAGAAAACACGACTCACATAAAGCCATTTATGACCCTAATCTTTCTCTCTCTCTTTCAATTGACATCACTTTTGTCCAAACCGCATGCTGTATTTCAAATCGGCAATGCATTCATATTTTCAAAATATCACAGAAAATAGCATGGTCTTATTTGTTCCACATTTAACAAACATCTGTAATGGCAAGCAGACAACATTAAATAAAGCCTTACGATTCCAGGTCAAAGAGACACAGAAAGTAATACATCGTCCACGAGTTAATATTCAACACAATTAAAATATGACATCTCCACAACTCCAGGCATCCAACGACTTCCAAGGCTGCTCACCACCAATTACTGATCAAGGATTGGATTCGGATTAAATGACCGTTTGTTGTATAGTATCGGGGCGAATGATCCCTAATACCACCTCTGAAGCAACAGATTTGTTTACTGTACTGGGACCACTGTCACACTCACCTCCAACCCGGAACTACTGTCTCTACCGCCTTACCTGTAGTGTGATAATCCCTTCATGATCTCACATCTGCACTTCACTCTTCTCCTGCTATAACCACCCATTTTACTCAGTCTCCATGCTTCAGTGTGTGCAAGGACAGAGGAATCTAACAGTATCAACGTCTTTCTAGATCGGTCGGTGCTGTGAGACACTGAAGTTCTAACCCAGACAGACAGTGAGACAGTTGTAGGAAACCACTGCACAGAGCAAGGATCTTCAGCCCGTCAGGTCCGGGAGAAATTATTTAAACAGCCTACTCCCATCGACCCGCACCCGGTCCATGGCCATCCATTACCCATTCAACCATGTAATCATCCAATCATCTCTTAAACGTTGACATCGGAAACTCAGTTACCATTTACATTGGCAGCACCGTCTACACTCCGACGACCCTCTGGGTGAAGAAGTTTCCCCTCATGTTTCCCTTAAACATTTCACATTTCACCCTTCACCCATGATCTCCAGATGCATTCTAGCCCAATATATGTGGAGAAATCCCGCTTGCATTTACACTCTCTATACTCATAATGTTGTCTACCTTTATCAAATCTCCCGTCAGTCTTCTACCTGCTAAGGAATAAAGTGCTGACAAATGTAATCTTTCCTTTTAATTCAAAACATTTAGTCCCGGCAATAGCCGTGTAATATTTTTCTGTATTCTTTCAAACTTATTTACAGCTGTCCTGCAGGTAGTTGAGACAACAGCGCACAATATTCCAAATTAAGCACCAATAAACAACATCAGCACAACATCCTCACTCCTGTACTCAGTACTTTGGTCTGTGAAGGCCAATATGGGAAAAGCTTCCTTTTTTACGACCCTTTGTAACTGCGGACAACTTTCATTGAATTATGGACCTGCATTCCCAGATTCGTTTGTTCTATCGTACTCCTCAGTGCCCCATTTCTCATTGTGTCAGACCAACCCTGGCTGGTCTTCCCAAAGTGCCAATTCTAACACTTGTCTGGGCTAAAACCGATCGGCCATTTTTCAGCCCATCTCTCAAGCTGGTCCACATCCCGCCTCCTGCTCCGGTAGTATTCCTCGCTGTGGACTACTCCCATAGAGTTGGTGTCATCGGCAAATTTGCTGATCCAGTTAACGACATTATTATCGAGATCGTTGATTTAGATTACAAATAACAACGGACACAGCGACGATTCCTGCGGCACTCCTCTCGGCACTGGCCTCCAATCAGAGACAACCGGCCATTCCCACACTCTCGCTTCCCCAACATAGCCAATGGCGAATCTAATTTACTACCTCATCGTGAAAGCCAAGTGACTGAACCATCCCGAGCATTCTCCCATAAGGAACCATGCAAATTCCTTGCTGAAGTCCCTGTAGACGGCATCCGCTGCCTTGCCGTCAACACCAGTCCTGGTAACATCTTTGTAAAGCTTTGTAAGTTTGGTTAGACATGACCCACTAGGCGCCGGCGACTCCTGACTATCGCTAATGATCTTGGTTGTCCGGATACTTCCCTTCAAAGCCCAGGACCAGCGTAGTCTGAACACCGAGGACAATTCCTGATTGCATAATAGTTGACGACTCCATTCTGAGCAAAACTATCATTATCATCCTATGGCCGGCATTGACATTTACGTCGTATTGTTAAATTATCCTGCAATGTTATCAGGCTTATTGAGGGTAGTTAATTAACAATTAACTACTAAAGAATAATTAATCGACTGGACTTAAATAGTGAGATGCGGTACACTTGATAGAGCACAGAACATAGAATATTACAGCACAGTACAACCCTTCGTCTCACCAGTTTCTGACAGGCTTTCAACTAATTCAGAATGACGCCTCACCACTGCAACAGAATCAGAATTAGAACCAGATTTAATATCACAGGCATACGTCGTCAAATTTGTTAACTTTACGGTAGCAATACAATTAATCTCCCTCCCGGTGGTAACACTGTGCAGAGGGCGGGACCTGTTGGTGGGCAACTTTAATGATGGACGCAGCTGTTACAAGAGTCACCCCCAGTAATAATGATCAGTGAGGAACAGAGAATCTGTATTTGCCAGCAAGTAAATTTTATAATTTCAACTATAACGCACGTAGGTTCACACGCCATCTTCACTCCGTGACTCTCCATGAACAGTCAATGAAGAGAAAAGATAATACCCGGGAACGGAGTCGACGCCGGCCAGAGAGACGGGAGAGAGGGACTGGGGAGAAAGGGACGGGGACAGAGACTGGTGAGGTAGCGAGAGAAAGGTGAAGTCCGGGAAGTCTAGAGATCTGGCGTGGAAAGAGAGTGGGGGTTGGGGAAAGATGTTAGATGGGGAGGGAGATCGGAGTCGGGAGTTTGGTGTCGGTAGAAAACGAGAGGGGGATAGTCGGGACAAAGAAACGTGGAGTGGGACTTTGCAGAGACCGGGGGCCAAGAGAGTGTCTGGATGAGAAACAGATGGAAGAGGGATAGTCCGGAGGGAGGGCGATTGGTTGAGGTAGGTAGAGGGAGAGGTCGGTGTTATGGAGAGACCGGATAGAGAGAATGGGAGAGACGGGTCGGGGGAGAAAGAGACTGGGGAATGTAGAGAGACGACGGCGAGAGTCTGAGAATAGAAGGACGGGAGGAGGAGAGGGAAGAAAGAGAGAGACGGCCGAGATTCTAAGAGAGGAGAAACAACAGAGGGAGAGGGAAACTGAGTGAGACAGAGTGGGGGCGGGGTAGACGGATAATTCTATGACAGAGCTAGGGTAGAGAGATGAGGCAGAGACTGGGGACGGAGGGGCTGAGGGGAGAATCTGAGAGAGAGACCGCTGAAGTAGAGAGAGATCGACGGGTTACAGAAAGACGAGGGGGAGGGGGCCGGGAAAGTCGAGAGTTCTGGGGTGAAGAGAAATACCTGGGAATCTGAGTGAGGAGGGAAATTAGAAGAGAACTCGGAAGGGGAGACTCCGAGTCGCGGCTCTGTGATGGATAGGGTAGGATTGACGGCAGGTAGAGAGAGAAACTCGTGGGAGGGTGAGGTGGGAGGGAGAAAACAGGATTGGGGAGACAACGGAGAGAGATGGAGGCGGTTTAGGCACTGGTGGACGGTGGGGATGGAGAGACGGGTGAACACAGGGAGAGTGGAGATTATAAGAGCTGGGGAGGGAAATAGACACGGGAGGTTGAGAGAGAGAGAGAGAGAGAGAGAGAGAGAGAGAGAGAGAGAGAGAGAGAGAGAGAGAGAGAGAGAGAGAGAGAGAGAGAGAGAGAGAGAGAGAGAGAGGGATGAGGTAGCAAAGTGTGAGGGAGATAATACTGTCCATAATTTCATTGAGCGATTAGAGGACTTCCCTACCTGCAGGGCATTCTGGGATTACAGTGCTTCCAGTCTATCTGAAAAAAGAAACCCATGCCAGCTCACTGACCTCCCCCACCCCTCCCGCTTGACCCGAGTCCTTCCCACACCGTATCCGCGATCTCACTTTCCGCAACCGGTCTTCGCGATATTCATCCTCCCTCCCCGTCTCTGTGACCACAAAACACTGCGGCTGTAACGAAAGCGCAGAGGAGTATGATGAAACTCTTATACTGAGTCATGTTAGTAATGGAACACTCTGGGCAATTTACAGCGTGGGAGCTAGGAACCGAACCAACCCAGAGGCGAAAAATACGGAGACTCGAAAACCCGCGCGAAGACTGTGCCCAGTACGCTCAAGAGGTCCAATCGACAGTTGATGGTTCAACTCTATTTTGCTTAAGGATTTAAATATTTTTAATTTCATTAAAGAACCGATTGCATATTTTCTTTTCAACAAACTCAAAAAGAAATTTCCAGTGGACTTTATGGGATACCTTTTAAGTATATTGTTATGAGTGATGAACAGTTCTGATGGACAATGCGGTGCAGAGTTACCTCCCCCCCCCCCTCCCGAGAACCAGGAACTATTACTGTTACTATGCTGCTCATGAGAGAGAGAGAGAGAGAGAGAGAGAGAGAGAGAGAGAGAGAGAGAGAGAGAGAGAGAGAGAGAGAGAGAGAGAGAGAGAGAGAGAGAGAGAGAGAGAGAGAGAGACGAAAAACAGGAGGCAAGGACATCTGTGACAGACAAGAGAGAGAGAGGGAGACTGCTGATTGAATGCATTGTGACTCTTCCTGGATTATTTTTCTTTTCGCTGAATGGGCAGTAGTTTGCTCGTTAACATTCCTCAGTGGACTGCAGGAGTGGCCTGATTTGATGGACACAGTCATTCAGAATTGATGGACAGCTGAGAGCCCGTTGGTAGGGATAAAAGACAGGTCTGGAGAGACACCCTTCAGCCACACCAGTGGACCCTGATCAGTGTGGTAAACCTCACGGGAAGGTTGGGGCTGCGGAGAACGAACCAGGAGATCGATCAGTAAAGCTATCAGTGTTACAGCAGTGCCGGTGGGGACTTGTATGCGTGTCCTCTCATTCCAGAGTGACGAGTCCACCACAGAAGAACAGTCTGGCTGAAGGACAGAGGGGCGATAGCCGAATGACCACAAGGGTGCAAAGGAATCAAAAGCCACAGAAAGGTCTGCTTGTTGCTGCAACTGTTCCGTCTCGCTCGCTCTATCTCTCTCTCTAGCGAATACAACACAATAAGCATATCTAGCTCAGCACTCATGGATTGAACTGAACCTTATACTTTTCTGTGACAAACTGATTTACCCCTAGACATCGATAGAGCTTGTTTATTATTGTTTATTATTATTCCCACACTTTTAGGTTTATTATTGCTAACCTGTGTTATTTGCATTATTGGTATTGTTTTGCTTAAGTCACTAATAAACATTTTTGAATATAATACCACCAGACTGCAATGGATTCTTCTCTCTGCTGGTCACACCACAGTTATGGTGTACGTAACAATATATTCGTGCGCAAATTATTTCATACTCTGCCGGATTGGAAAAAAAAAAATAATAGTGAAATACGTACATTAGTTGTTAAGATTAAAGACATTGATAAAAAAAAATTATTGCTCCCAGTCTGGAGCATTAGAAAGAGAGAATTGAACTTCAGATGCAAAATAGTCTGTCATTAACATTCCCGATTCAAAATCAATTACTTAAAACGAAGAGTTATTTTAGATACATGGTGATAAATTATTTGCTAACCAATTGATAGCTGCTTTGGCGAAACGTCAGATTAACAAAGCTCGTAGACGGGATGGTATCTTGACGGTTGATCATGATGAAGTTAATAAATCTTTTCAAGAATTTTATACCAATTTATACCAATCAGAATTTCCTGATGATCCTACCATAATACATGAATTACTAAAGAAACTCAATATTCCGAAATTACTAGCTGATGAACGTTTAGCATCAGATGTACCCATTGCTGAAGAGGAAATAAAGAAAGCAATTTTATAGACATACTCTGGTAAAGCACCTGGCCCGAAAGGGTATACAGCTGAATTTTAAAAATATTTTTCAGATTTACTTTCTGCCTTGTTACGTATATTTTTTAAAGATGATTCTTATTTGTAGGAAAATTATCACAATCCTTTTATGAAGCATCTATTTCTTTAATTGCTAAAAACGACAAAGATCCCACTGAATATGCATCATACAGACCTGTATCTTTCTTGAGGGTGGATAGTAAAACCTTTTACAAGGTATTAGCGGTTAGATTAGTGAAGGTATTGCCACTAATTGCCTCCGATGATCAGACAGGATTTATTAAAAATCGTTATTCACATTTAAATGTTAGGAGGTAAATGAACATTGTATACACTATTTAATCTAATACTACAGAATGTGCTTTTTCGCTTGACGCCGAGAGGGTGTTTGAGAGACTTGAATGGGAATATTTATTTAACATACCTGAAAATTTTAATTTTACCCCAAAATTTATATCTTAGGTAAAATTGAAAAATCAAACAGCTTTGGCTGCTGTATATACCAATAATCAGAGATCCCCCTTTTTTGTTTAGGCTTTTTCGAGGTCCTAGACAGGGTTGTTCATAAGCCCTTTACTATATGATATTGCCCTGGAGCCCTTGGCAATCGCTCTTCGTGATTCACCCAATATACCTGTGACAATTCATGGGAATGTGACGCGTAAAGTACCATTATATGCAGAAGACGATTGATCATCGGTACGCAAAGCATAACGGAAAAGGGACTGTCACTTCGTATAATCCATAGGAGTGGATTTATTCGAATATCCCGTGAGACCACGTGCGCGTTAACCCTTGCCTGGGTGTGTTGTGTGGCAGCCCCTGGAAGAAGATATTCCTGTGACAGGTCACTTTTGGTGATGATTCTTAGGTGGATGCGGAGCGACTCGACGGGCATAATCCTTGGTGATTGTTATCTCGTTTGACCAGCGTGGAACCTGTGGAATTCTACGTGAATCAGCCTCTCTCTACATTCCACTCTGCATAACAAAACAGAAACCCAGCCTATCCGCGACAAGATAAGTTATCTAAAGTTTTACTTCAGTATAGCTCTGTCTCTCCATACTAAGTACTTCATCCGCCGTTTCTTTCTCGACGCTCCGATCCAAGATAAATTCTGTCCGTCGTCTCCTGCCTGCCTGCTCTCCCTCCTGATACACTTTCAAATCTACATCCTGACCAAATCTCCGTGCCTGTGGCCTGCACTTGCATTCGCCTCATTGATTGTAACAAGAACATCTTTTTCCTTAACATCTAAACACTTAATCTTTTAAGTCGACTGCAAGACATGTCTACTATCGCCAGGATCATTTTCCTTCATGTAGTGAATACTGGAGCAAAGTATTCTTTAAGTACCTCAGCGATCTCCTGCTGTTCCGTACATACTTTTCCACGCTCACAATTGATTGGTTGTATTCTCTCAAATCTTATCCTCTTGGTCTTCACATACTTTTAGTCCGGCTTGGGGTTCACCTTAATACTGTTCGCAAAAGCCTTCGCAGAGCACCTTAGGCTCTCGTAACTTCGTTCATAATCGCCATTCTGCTGGCATTAAAATCTTCTGGTTCAGTATCATTACCTGTTCTTTTGGACATTTCGTAAGCATTTCATCTCTATCAGTCAATCTGTGCTGCAGTGTGAGATTGCGGGTTTCATTCCGTATTTGTCAGACTCTGTGAGAGTTTGGGATTCATTCTGTATCTGATGGTCTCTGTTGCAGTGTGAGAGTGTAGCGTTCATTCTGTATCTGTCAGTCTCTACCACAATGAGAGATTGTGGGGTTCATTCTGTATCTGTGAGTCACCGTTACAGTGTGAGAGTGTGGGTTTCATTCCGTATCTGTCAGTCTCTGTTGCAGTGTGAATGTGGGTTTCATTCTGTATCGGTCAGTATCTGTTACAGTGTGAGATTGTGGGTCTCATTCTTTATCTGTCAGACTCTGCTACAGTGTGAGAGTGTGGTTTCATACTGTATCTGTCAGTCTCTGTTGCAGTGTGAGTGTGGGTTTCATTCTGTATCTGACAGACTCTGCTACAGGTTGAAAGTGTGGTTTCATTCTGTATCTGTCAGTCTCTGTTGCAGTGTGAGTGTGGGTTTCATTCTGTATCGGTCAGTAAATGTTATAGTGTGAGAATGTGGGTCTCATTCTGTATCCCTCAGACTCTGCTACAGTGTGAGAGTGTGGTTTCATTCTGTGTCTGTCAGTCTATTGCTACCGTGTGACAGTGTGGGTTTCATTCTGTATCTGTCGGTCATGTTGCAGTGTGAGTGTGGGTTTCATTCTGTATCTGACAGACTCTGCTACAGGTTGAAAGTGTGGTTTCATTCTGTATCTGTCAGTCTCTGTTGCAGTGTGAGAGTGGGTTACATTCTGTATCTGTCAGTCTTTTTTGCAGTGTGAGAATGTGGGTTTCATTCTGTATCTGTCAGTCTATTGCTACCGTGTGACAGTGTGGGTTTCATTCGGTATCTGTCAGTCGTTGTTACAGTGTGACAGCGTTGGTTTCATTCTGCATCTGTCAGTCTCTGCTACGGTTTGAGAATGTGGCTCTCATTCTGTATCAGTCTGTCTGCTCCAGTGTTATTGTTATTCTCTCAGTCCAGTACCTGTGAACATCTGAATCAGTGTGAGCCGATGTTTTATTTTTTCCTTCTATCCCTCTGTTCCACCAATCTAGTGAATACTCTTAAAATAGCATCTGTATTCACTGAGCTATTCTTAGAACAAGAGTCTTCTGCAGTTGGATGATGTTAGAATTGTGAGAGAGACAATGCACTAATGAATAATGACGGTTGTGTCTTAGGGTCATATGGCAAACAGACCGTTCTGCATGTTATTCTTTGCAAAAGCGCACAACGCCCACTGAGCTGAATCTGATCCGTAACCCTCTGTGTTTCGGCAACACAACTTCTGAAAGGTTGAATGAAAATTAACAAAGTAAATATATTTATTAACTTAAATAATTAAGTGCGTAATAAATTTCATAAATTGATCGAAATAAAAACCACCAAGAAAGCCTATTGAGTATACCAGCATTACTCAAATGAATGTATTTCCCTCAGCAATTCTAATTTGTTGTCTTCTCCGTGTATCTCTGGACTCTTGCGTTTGCTGAATCTGTCACATATTCTTCAATGTGAACCAGAGCGTTGATCTATTCGAGTTATATCGCACTCATAAATAATATAAGAATCTTTTCGATTTTCTTATGACAGTTCCGGACTGTCTGCGATATGCCAAGCATTTTGATTGAGATCATTGTAACTACGCTGTTCTGTGCTGCACCGAGAGAGTTTGTGAGCAGGATTGCGAGGGAAGCTCAGGTTTGACGTTTGAAATTATCCAAAGATCCGCATTGCAGCAGGAGGTTGACATGGCTGGCGGGAGAGCTTGTTCCGGTGTTGCATGACACCGTGCCCTATGTTAACCCCGTCAGTGCAGAAGAACCAGATGAATGTAGGTGAATGGACAGCAGATGATGAATAGACTGACATTAAAAAGTGAACACATCTCCTGGACATGTTGGGATCACGGAACTGTAGAGAAGAGGAAAAAGCCCTGTGACTCACTGCTCCTGCGCTGAACAAGATGCCAAATGAGACTAAACTTGGAGGTCTGCACATGACCCAACTCCCTTCATTCACTGGATGCTCATGTGCTTTTACTAAATATTTACCGTTATGGGAATCTAGAGGTTATATCCCAATCGAAGGCAAACCTTTGTCATCAGTTCCCTTGATGAAGTAAATATTTGAGAAGTCAAGAGAATACACTGATGGATTAAAAAAGTGGAGGCTCACTTAGAGACATCCCCGGAAGGGAGTAGGAGGGCTGGTGAGATAGCCAAACTAGAATCAAGTTGTATGGAGAAATGGAAACTAGATATAGAGGTAGGAATGACAGAAATACCAGCAGACTGTACAGATATAGTCTTAGTCATGAACCAGCAACTGGATCAAGGGTTAGCAAAGGTATAAACAGGAGAGGACTCTGAAGATTATTGGAAGTATCGTTGGATACAGGCACGGATTTGGATTATACTTGAAAGTGGTAAATTTGAGGTGCGACATTGTGAAAGAAATCAGATGATGGACTAGCACGGTGACATTTGTGGGCATCCAGGAGCAGATAGAACTTTGGAACAGTTGAAGAATCTGTGTTTGTGCCCAAAACTGCGAGGTGATGTACATTATTGTAAGAATTGTTTGATTTGTGAATAGTGATAACCCAGATAAACCGGCAATTGGTGCAGTTTTAAGACCCGCTCCGTAGAAGGTCCATATGTTAATTTGTAGGATTATTTAGTTAGATTTTCACCCCCATGCCCTGGAGGAATCAACTATATCCTCGAGATGGTGGATGCGATCACCAAGTGGAGAGAGGCTTTCCCAACAAGATGATGAAAACCTCCGACGTTACAGCCAGGATTATTTTGGACGGAATTTCCACCCTTTCGGGATTGCAAAGCTCTAGAATCATTCATGGTCCTCGCTACTCCGCAGATGTGATAAGATATGTAAAGCACAGGTTGGTGTCCCTTATCGAACACAACAGAGTGCAATTACTGAATGGATGAGCGGGACTTTAAAGACAAGGCTAGCCAAAATAAGGTTTGGTATCCAGGGATAGTTGGCTGGTGGATTCAGAAATGACGCCCACAGAAGGCAGAGGATAGTTGCGGATGGAGTGTTTTCTCCCTGGAATTCGGTGACCAATGGCGTGCTGTAGAAATCAGTTGAGAACCTCGGATTTTATGAACGAGTTGGATGAGGAGGAGGA